>NW_021769575.1:0-1712 GCF_005508785.2 Acyrthosiphon pisum
TATGGGTCAAGCATAATTTCATGGACATCACAAAGGCAACATTGCGTGTCACTATCATCGACAGAGGCTGAATATATATCGGCCAGTGAAGCAGTCAAAGGAATCATGTGGATTACGCGGTTGATAATAAGCTTGTCAACAACAGGTGAAAAACAACCGGTATTATACATTGATAATCAAAGTGCTATACGTTTAGTTAAGAATCCGGGGTTTCATAAGAGGACAAAACACATAGACGTGCGATACCATTTCATACGGGAGAAATATGAAGATGGGCAATTTCAACTACAATACATTGGAACGGAGGACCAGATTGCAGACATTCTAACAACGCCTTTGGTCAAGGAGCGTTTCGAGAAATTGCGGTCAGCCATAGGAGTGACTACAATTAAAGAAATTATTAATTGAGGGAGGGTGTTGAAATATACAATTAATATTAGTATTCAAACCATGTAAACACACTTGCGTGTACAATGTCGTTTTCTAATAGATACTTATGCAGTTACGATATAGCTGTGTAACACTTTTACTATCGCTTTCTATATTGTATACGGATACGGGATGACCTCAACTAATCATATATATAGGGCCTTTGAAGCATGTAAGAATTACTTGCACGGGCACCGTCGTACAGTGCGTATACGGTGTGTGTGTACAGTCACGTTAAATTGTCCAGTTGTACGTTATTATATATTAAGTGGCTTACACACTAGGCGATTAATCGCGCGCGTACGCGTTTCCGAAACGCGAACGCGTACGCTCACCGTTTTCACACCGGCGCGTTTTAATTATTAACTAGCCACTATATTACGCACCTTTCCATTGTTTATATAAATTCAATTTTTTTTTTTATTATATTTTTTTTAATATAACACCTAAAATAACCGGAACAGCAATAAAAAACAAAAATAAATTGGTTTATTTGAAATGAGAATGACGTGAAACGGAGTTATGTATAAAAATTAAATTTCTATCTTTTATATATTTAGTGAGTGTCCATTAATGGATGGCTTCTCACATCTCGTGTTTCATGTAAATATATATGTTTATGTTAGTTCTTTAGACGTATTAATGTAATATATATATGTAATTTCACTCTTATCGCATGTACACATTGTGCCTATTAGGTATAGATTGTATATTTCAAGTAAAGAAAAAAAAATCTTTTATATATATATATATAAATTAATAATTATATATATTAAATATATTCTTTTATATATAAAAAAAGAAGCATTTGCTTTAAAATCCTAGCCCTACTTATAAACCAATAAGGCAAGTTCACACAGGTCGAAACATGTCGTATCTTGACTCGCGCCGTGTAAACCAGGCGTTAACTTAATATTATCAAGCATTTGGAGCATTCAATTCAAACATAACAATTCATAGCCCAAGTGCACATCTAATAAAATATTCACAGGTTCACTACAGTGTTAAATTAGTAGATACCTTCATATAAATAATTATCTTGTATCAAATATGTACCAAATAGACGACGTAGAAGCTGCGAGCTTATTGTATATATTATATAAGAGACGTCAGAGAAAAACAAAAAAAAAAAACATTACAACCACGCAGGTACTGGGTTCATCCATTGAACTTAAAAAGGCCAAGTGAAGGACAATTTCAGGTGAACTTCATGACTCTGAGAAGTTATCCTGAAGAGTTCTATAAATATTATAGAATGACTATAACATCATTTGATGTACTAG
>NW_021769576.1:0-1163 GCF_005508785.2 Acyrthosiphon pisum
CTAAGATTTGGAAATTTAATACAAGGCTCCTAACATATTTTATATCAATAGCAGTTGCAAAATAAAAGGAATACATTGTCACAATTTTTATTTATAAGCATTTAAAGTTCAAATTTTGACAACATATTATGTAAAAATCACGAAAATTCGTAAATTATTTTATGCTAGAAATTCATAAAAAATTTTCCTTTTATATCTAAGATTTCAAAATTTAATACAAGGCTCATAATATATCATTACAATAGCAATTGAAAAATAAAAGAAATATATAGTCACGATTTTTTTTTTATAAGCATTTAAAGTTCAAATTTTGACTAAATACGTAAAAATTACGGCAATGTTCAAATAATCTTAAACAGAAATTCATAAAAGTTTTTCTTTTTAATTCTAAGATTTGGAAATTTAATACAAGGCTCCTAACATATTTTTACAATAGCAGTTGCAAAATAAAAGGAATACATTGTCACAATTTTTATTTATAAGCATTTAAAGTTCAAATTTTGACAACATATTATGTAAAAATCACGAAAATTCGTAAATTATTTTATGCTAGAAATTCATAAAAAATTTTCCTTTTATATCTAAGATTTCAAAATTTAATACAAGGCTCATAATATATCATTACAATAGCAATTGAAAAATAAAAGAAATATATAGTCACGATTTTTTTTTTATAAGCATTTAAAGTTCAAATTTTGACTAAATACGTAAAAATTACGGCAATGTTCAAATTATCTTAGACAGAAATTCATAAAAGTTTTTCTTTTTAATTCTAAGATTTGGAAATTTAATACAAGGCTCCTAACATATTTTTACAATAGCAGTTGCAAAATAAAAGGAATACATTGTCACAATTTTTATTTATAAGCATTTAAAGTTCAAATTTATACGAAATATGTCAAAATTGCGAAAATTTGCAAGTAATTTAGTGGTTGAAAAATCGTAAAAATTTTTTCTTTTATAACTAAGTTTTTAAAATTTGGTACAAGGTTCTCCATAAGTTTTTCTTTAAAAATAATATATCCTAGACTGACAAATCATCTCCGTTCAGAATCGTTTTTCGTATACAATGATATAATATCATTGGATTCAAATTTAATTCCATCCATTACAGTAACCCACTTGTAACCTACTGTACAGCAGAGCGACATCCACGACTTACC
>NW_021769577.1:0-1279 GCF_005508785.2 Acyrthosiphon pisum
TTCTGTGTTTAGATAGAAAGTGTTTTTAGACCGGGAGTTACGAATAGGGGTATGGAAGGAGAAGCGACTTAGGAACTCAGGACAGTCTATATTTCCTGAAAAAAGTTTATACGAAAAGTACAAATCTAATCGCAGACGACGTTGTTCAAGTGTTTCGAGGTTGAGAATTGTTAGTAGTGGAGTATATGAAGAATGGGGTTCTCTGATTATGGAACATTTAAATGAAAGGAAACGTAGGAATTTTTGTTGAATTTTTTCAATGATTTGCTTATGACCCGATTGATATGGAGACCATATTATTGAGCCATATTCACAAATAGAGCGTACCAAGCTACAGTAAATAGACTTTAAAGCTAATGAATCATCAAAATCAGCACAATTACGACGGATAAAACCAAGGATTTTATTTGACCTGTTAACAATGTTGGTAATATGACTGTCAAATTTAAGTTTAGGATCGAAATAAATACCGAGGTCTTTAATAGCCCCCATAGTCCGAAGAAGTGTTTCACCATTAAGGTTGTAATCAAATGAAGAAATAACTCGAGCTCTGGAAAATGTCATTATCTGACATTTCTTAGTATTCAGAGTAAAATTATTGTTAATGCACCACTCATAGAGAGTATATTATTAGGTTTATAATATGAAATGTTTTTAATTTTATAATTATTAAAGGACAATTATTATAGTTTTTAATTTGCTTTCTGAAATTCTCATTAGGGTTGAAGACCCCAGTCTTAAAACGTATATGACAAGTGTGATATTCATATTCTAACAATTTCAAATCATTAACTTGATTATTAAATGGATTCTTTTTTATTAAAACCTTATAATTAAGTGAACATTATACATTATGAGATAGTCAGGGAAATACAACATGTTTACCCACTACCCAGGATTTTGTAGGTATAAAATATCTACACATATTCAAGCCACAAAAAAATTATAGGATACCCTTATTTTTCTGTTAAGATTATTGTAATAGGTAGGTATTTATTAAATTTCTATATTATTAAAGATCTTTAAAAATCCTTAATACTGAATACATGCAATTCCTAATTAACTAAATCACTAAATCTAAAAAATTAATATTAGGTAGGTACCTGGCTAATTACAACCAAGATTTTTTTTTTTATGAGCTATAATTTACCATTTACACTTTTTTTTTTTTTGTTTTGATAAAATCAAACATTTGATTTATGTTGATTTATATTTGAGATGAACTGGATACTATTATAAATCTTCTGATGGTTGTATTTACACATAAATTTGCATACTC
>NW_021769578.1:0-1036 GCF_005508785.2 Acyrthosiphon pisum
ATATAATATACACATATATATTATATTCTACGAGACCCTTCGATAATTTTCCAATCAAGACATTCGGACAAAACAAAACAATAAATTACCAGTGACACCTTTGTCGCACCACCTAAAATAAGAAAAAACATCACGTATTAATCAATGCATATCAGAAGAAGAGATTACACCGAAGCCACATTATATAAGGACCCTACAGAATCGACTCGCCAACAGTACCTTTCAGAAGAAGACCCATGCACAACGTCCACACCTGTCAACATCACGACACTCTTCCACTACTGTTCAAGGGAGTGCTTATGGTTATGCGTATATGCGTATACAGTATATGCATATTGGATTATCTCAGCATTCGTTATGACTGTCTGAATTAGTTATCTCTCTATCAGACAAATTCACATTGTTCATTTTTTCCATTCACCTACCCATTAATCTTCAAAATCATAAAGTTCTGTGACTATCATCATATCGTTCGGATCGATCGGACTGTATTGATTTTACAATAATGTGTGTTGTTTAATTTTTCTAATTATATTTTTTTGTCTGTGTAAACGATAGGTATTCGTAATAAAGATTCGATTTTCAATTTTCATATAATATATGAAATTTATAAATATAAAATTATTAATTATATTATAATTAATAATTTTATAGATAGGTATTCATTTCTAAAATTCTATTGTGACAATTTTTTTTTTAACTAAAATTGAATAAAATATTTTTTCAAAATCATAAAAATAGATTAGGTATGTAGTAAAGTTTCTCATAAACAACCATCGTATTGGGTTATTCAAAAAAACATAATATATAAAGGAAAAGACACACATTTCTGCAGTGTTTAAGTAATTTTTTGAGTATATTTAATATTTTTATATAATAAATATTATACCAAGTAGGTACTAACATAAATACAAAATGTCATAAAAACATGATTTTTTATTACTAAATTGATTTTACTGAATTACTAAACATGTATAATGTATATATTATTATCCAGGAATATGTCATTCTCCATCGCCATTTCTGAGCTGAATTT
>NW_021769578.1:3164-4134 GCF_005508785.2 Acyrthosiphon pisum
GGACAAAGTGTTTCCTCGTCCGCTTGTTCAGCTGAAGTTGAAGTTAGCCGCAAGTGAACAAGTGGACGAAGAAACGCTTTGTTCGTTTCCACATTGATGGACGTTGCGTTCTTCGATAATTCGCCTGTGCTTTGTTCCTCCGTTGGCGTTCTAGGATGATCTGGTTGAACCGTATTTTGAATACTTTCTTCGTCATCCGGGACCGCCTCGACTTGCGGCAACTCACCGTGACAGTCACCGCCCTGCGCCAATATCAAATGATCCGCATGCTGAATTCGTTCTTCGTCGTTCGGAACCGCCTCGACTTGCGGCGACTGACCGCGACAGATACCGTCCTGCGCCAATATCACGTCAACGAGACGTGTCGACGATATGTTAGGCATAGATTTAGATCGCCTCTCTGCCTTCAGCCCGTTGAAATCACCGCTACAATTCAACTTCTCAAAGTCTGCCGACCAGTTTCTAAGGTCGGCGAATACTTTTTGCATCGTCAGTTGCTCCGCGGACGGCGAGGATATTTCGGCTTCTGCAGGCATATTGTTACTGTTCTCTTCTGCAATTATCGACATGTCTTATTATGACCGTTTATAATGCGATTAATTGAGAATTAGAATAATATTCTTCGTTATTTTGCGGTAGGTAATAAATACAATATTGAATTCTAACACGGTAACGTTTATAATGTAAATATTACGGTTCAAAACTAAATACATATTATACTGCCATAACAACGTATCTATATTATCCAATTAGGATCAACTAGACAAAAAGAAAAAGAAAAAAAAGGTTATATATAATATCAACTGTCATCAAAATTTCAAACGCTTATAAAACGGTAATGTAACTTTTACTAAACTTCTTTTTATAATTTATTGGTATGAATATTATGAAAATATTAAAATAATAGAAAATATAGAAAATTAATTGCCCATATATTTCAATATTTAATCTGCCTAATTTGATCAAGTCG
>NW_021769579.1:0-1120 GCF_005508785.2 Acyrthosiphon pisum
AAAAATTAAAAATGTAACTAAGGAAATATCGATAATACCTGGGCCTAACGTTTGATAAACGACTCACCTGGGCTCAACACTCAAAAACAAAAGGAAATCTGTAAACTCTAGACTTCACTTGCTCCGTCCACTTCTCCGCTCCAAACTAAACATCAGCAATAAATTGTTAATCTACAAAACTATTTTAAGACCAGTATGGGCATACGGCATCCAGATATGGGGCTCCGCGAAACCCTCAAACCTGCGAACTATACAAGCCTTCCAATCAATATGTCTCCGTCAAATCGTTTCTGCCCCTTGGTAGGTATATAAAAAACGCCAATCTTCACAAAGACTTAAACGTTCCCACACTTTCTCAGCTAACCAAATCCCACTTCCTCTCATTCCATTCTAAGCTAAATCACCATACTAATCCATTAATTAAACGCCTGTCTTCTTGTACAATTCCCGATAATCCTAGAAGAAGACTGAAACGATCTTGGCCTAGAGATTTCCTTGCTTGATCTGTCGGGTGGTACTACTGAGTACCTTCCCTTACTGTTATATCAATGCTATTCTCCATCAAAAAATTACTTATTGTATAAAATGTTTGTATAGATTGTAATTATTCTTTTAATAAAAATAAAAAAAAAAAAAACTAAGAAATATAATAATATGATAATTTGAATTGAATTAATACAGATTTGACCAGGGAGCCCCTAGGCTACTCTAGCGGAGCACAGCTTGAGAACCGCTGCTATACCTTTCAAGGTGATTAAAAAATTAATTCAAATACATAAAAATGGTATATAACTTATGTTTATAACACTGACCTATATTGAAATTTATTCAAAAAAGTAATGGATTTTTGAGTAGTACACAGTGATAGTATTCCGCCGTGCTAAGCGAAAACAGGATAACAACATTTTTCGTAAAAATGATATTTTTGTTCCTATAGGTAAAATTAGTGGTTTTACACTGATTTTTGATGTAAAATAGCGTATTTCCTATTAAAACCCATCGTAAAATGAAATTTAAAATAAGCAAATATGCGGTAAGTCCAGTATATTTGAAAACGTTATTTGGTGTTTCTCAATAATCATGTTAACTGGAGTTATCCTGTTTTCGCTTATCGCGGCAG
>NW_021769580.1:0-796 GCF_005508785.2 Acyrthosiphon pisum
TTAAAACTGAGCCTGGATGCTCTTAAAATTTGCAGTTCCTCTATTTTTACGAATTTGAATAAGCTATTAAAAATTTTATGTGTACTGCCTGTTTCAACATCCACCCCTGAAAGAATGTTTTCAACGTTAAAGAGGGTTAAGACATGCACTAGAAACTTAATGCTTGAAGTATAACACTCTTAAATTTAAACTCATGTCCAACTAACATTAAAAAAATACTAACATTTTATTTTACGATCATTTGAATGGATTAACGTTGTTGGCAGTACATATATCAATGTTTTACCAGATGAAGTCTTAGATGAAATGTCCAAAAAGCCAAGAAAACTTGAAATAGTACTTTAGGTTAGGTAATTGTAACATCTCTGAAATCTTAATTTACATTTTATAAAATGTTAATTTTGAATAATATGTTACCTGTATTATGTATATAATATAACATTGTGACTTGTACTACATTACCCATTCCTAATTCCTAAACCAGATGAAGTGTTAGATGAGATGACCAAGAAGCCAAGGAAAATAGAAATTCTCCTTTAGTTAATAAAAATTATATAGTTAATATACAGTAAATATTATATAGTAAACTATATAGTTAAAATAATATATTAAACCTACATGTATATTATTTATTTACGAATGGGGAAACATTTTATTTATTAATATTTCAATTTGAAAGTCTAAATTTATTAAAAAGTTTGAAGTTTTAAGTTGAAGATTAAAATTTTTATTCTAAGCTGTTCACGGGATAACGTAAATTTAAAATATATATCCAGTGGGAGGGGGTGGTGGGGTC
>NW_021769581.1:0-944 GCF_005508785.2 Acyrthosiphon pisum
TTTAAATCTAAGATATAAAAATGTAATACAAGATTCCTTATAAGATTATCTACCTTTATCAAACAAAAAATATCTATAAGAAAGTCAAATTAAATTTTTATGATCGTTTGAAATTCAAATTTTTACAACATTGGATATTCACTCGATTTCTCATGTAGCGATTTCCTTATTTTGTTCTAATTCAAAAACGAATAACTGCAGATACATGAAATTTTTATTGAATGTTTATATAAGCATTTCCTATACACCATACAATTTTGAAAATATTTTGACTCTTTTTGAGCTGTTTACGGACATTTTCAGTTTTAAATTTTTTTAGTTTTTTTTTCTATAAATATCAATAAAGTTTTATTTGTTGGGCCAAAAAGTGTATAAATTTAATACAAAGCTCCTGATATATTGTTACAATATCAGTTAAAAAATATTAAAAAAAAATAGGCACAATTTTTTTTTATAAGCATTTAAATATCGAATTTTGAAAAAATTTATCAGATTTAAGATTCAATAATTATTTTGTAGTTAAAAATTTATAAAATGTTCAATTTTTGTATCTAAGAATTGAAAATTTAAAACAAGATTCCACGTAAGTAATTAATTCTGTTACCAAAAAATCTAAAAAATACATTTACACAGTTTATTTTTATAGTCATTTTAAGTACAAATTTGGACGAAATAACATATTAAAAACCTAGGATAACTATTTTAGTTATTTTGTTGTGATTGTATAATATTATTCGTGGGTACTTGAAACTTCTAAAGTATACTATTATATATCTATGATATTACCACGGTTTTTTGTTGATGTATAACGCGTTATAAGTACCTAATAGATATTATGATATGATTAATTTGGAATTTATTATAGGTACCTATTATAGGTCAATTTTTTTTTTAATACCATAGATAAGTATATATATGTTTAATACATAGACTGATATACCGTC
>NW_021769582.1:0-1232 GCF_005508785.2 Acyrthosiphon pisum
TATGAGATAAGATTAAATGCCGATTTTTAATCGGATTTTCTGGCGCGTGTCACACGTTAGCATCGTTATATTAGTATTTAGTATATGACCAACTTGTCATTCGATAAGTCACTGGTTTTAGTTATAGTATTAGTAATATTGCGGTAACTATGGAGAATTCTTTAAAAATTATAATGTCAGAATGTGGGAAAGAGTTAGCTGTGGTTTCTTCACATAAATATCGATTTATAAGAAAACGCAAAGACGAATTGTTAAAATGGATATGTTATAACAAAAGTTGTTATGCCAGTATTTTAACTGATGTCAAAAAAACTCAAGTTATTGCGGTAATCGGTGATCACAAACATGAAGCAATAACACCTCAAAATATTGACCGCCAAGTTCTCAGAAAAAATTGAAAACGAAAAGCCAGCGATTCAATTTCAACTCGACCAAGCAAAATTATATGAAAAGAATTACTGACAAATGTAGGTACAGATATTGTACATAAGGATATTTCTTCTGTCCGAAAAGCCATGTATATGGCAAGACGGAAAAACTTTCCTATACATCCAAAATCTTTTGATGAAGCCATAGATAAAATTTGGGAAATGCAAAACAATGATATTTTTAAATTTAATAATAAAAAGTGTATCTACATTCCGATGAATAAATCGTTTATCTGTATCACGACTGAAGATAATTTAAATTTTATGAGTTCTTGCACAGAATATTTTTCAGATGGCACATTTCAATTCGCACCTTATTGTTTTATGCAAATGTATACATTTCATTGTTTTAAAAATGGCTTTTATTTACCAGTTATTTTTATTTTTTTGAAAGATAAATTTAAGCAAACATATATCGAAATGTGGAAATGTATTAAAGAACTATATTTGCAACACACATCTCAAACACTTAATCTATGCAAATTACACATCGACTTTGAAATAGGAGCATACGAAGCTGTGAGGGAAGTTTTTCCGAATGTACAACTTATTGGATGTCGTTTCCATTTAAGTCAATCTTGGTGGCGTAATGTAAGTATTTAATAAATAACTAACTCACATTGGTTAAATAAAATACTTTCATAGTATAAATTTGTATAATTAGATAAATTCAAATAAAAAATTGAAGACAGCATACTCGGATGACAAGAGTTTATTAGGAAAATGGTTAAAAATGTTTTTTGTCTACCATTTCTGCCTTATCAAATAGTCGAAGACGGTTTTGTTGAACTTGTAGGTGATTGT
>NW_021769583.1:0-769 GCF_005508785.2 Acyrthosiphon pisum
AAGGAGCACACAACACAAAAAAAAAAATATTTAAATTATTTTTAAATGTTAAATTATTGTAACTATGGCTATATGAAATGATTTGGTGAAAATTCGATGTAAAAAAAATTATTACTTTAAGAGATGTTAAGAAATGTAAAATACCCACGTGACGTCATTGGGCCCTACTCATCGTAATTACCTATATTATACGTGTAAAAGTTCCTCGCTTCTCACAACGATTTACCCTCCTAAACATTTTATTTTTGAAACTTAATTTACGTATAAATGTGTGGTTTTATGTGTTTAAGACGACGCAAGAACCAGAATTTCCATATGACGTTTAGTTTTTTCTAAATATTAAAAATCTTAAAAGAGACATTTGGTTAAACGGCACGTCATGGCGGTCGGCGGACCGGTTGTTCGAACGCCGTGCGACGCTCGCCATGACACGCCGTCACACGTCTTTTTTCAATTGCTCATAACTTATTGAATAATGTGAGTAGAAAAGTAAAACCTATACCATTATCCTTAGAATTGAACATTCTTTCAAATAAAAAAAAAACTTATTTTTTGTGTTGTGTGCTCATTTAAGTTTTAGATTTTGATAGGAGCGATGAATGTATTGATTTAACACTGATGTTTTTTTGCTTTACAGTTGTGCCGGACGGGAGCGTACAATAATAATAAATAACTTGTGCACGGTTGTGCTGGCACGGCGATTAATGCACACTCAAACAAAAGTAATAGTACAATAAGTTATATTACCATTATGGTTCACAGAAATTAA
>NW_021769584.1:0-783 GCF_005508785.2 Acyrthosiphon pisum
CGATAAAATTTTGAAATGATTTGACTCTTTTTGAGCTGTTTACGGACTTTGTAAGTTTTCAATTTTTTTAGTTTTTTTTTCTATAAATATCAATAAAGTTTTATCTATTGGGCCAAAAAGTGTAAAAAATGAATACAAGGCTCCTGATACATTGTTACAATAGCAGTTGAAAAATATTAAAAACACACGGGCACAATTATTTTTTATAAGCATTTGAAGTTGAAATTTTGACAATATTTATCAAATTTAAAATTGAATAATTATTTTGTAGTTAAAAATTTATAAAATGTTCAACTTTTATATCTAAGGATTGAAAATTTAAAACAAGATTCCACGTAAATATTTAATTCTGTTACCAAAAAATTCTAAGAAATACATAAGCACAGTTTATTTTTATAGTCATTTTAAGTTCAAATTTAAACGAAATTACATATTAAAAAACCTGGAATAACTATTTTAGTTATTTTGTTGTGATTGTATAATATTATTTGTGGGTACTTGAAACTTCTAAAGTATACTATTATATATCTATGATAGTACCACGGTTTGTTGTTGATGTATAACGCGTTACCTATTGGATATTATGATATGATTAATTTTAAAATTATTAATAATACTATAGATAAGTATACCTAATTATGTATGTCTAATATCTAGACTGACATACCGTCTCCGCTCAGAATCGTTTTTCTTATACAGTGATATTATATCATTGAATTCAAATTTAATACTATCCATTATACAGTGACCCACTTGTACCCTACTGTACAGCAGATCGACATC
>NW_021769585.1:0-1044 GCF_005508785.2 Acyrthosiphon pisum
TCTATATTTATAATTTTTAATGTATTCGTCGGATTACGACGTTACCTATATAAAACATCATCAAAAATAATTTTCCCATTGAACGTTATTATACACTAACATATTATTATTATTATTATACTTACAGTCGCCTAAATAGCAAAGTCATAAATACCATAGCTAGACACATAAAATAGTATAATTGTTGACCTTTATATACGAACAAATTTTACCGGTCAAATATACAAAATATTATCCAGCCATTGAAGTCTCAGAAATGTAATCTAGGTGAAATTGTGTGTGTAAATGCGAGTGTATATGCACAGTGTGCCTAAAAAATTGTAATACCTAAACTTTTAATGGTGGTAACAATATATTAATATATGGTTACACTTAGGGATCAAAATTTCCGAAAAAAAAAAGGTTTTGACGAAATAAACTGGTTTTTTCCTGAAAAAATTGAAAAATTGAATGAAAAATATGGTTTTTTTTTCTAAAGAACTGAAAAAGTAATGTATAGTGGAAACAATCTAATAAATAATGATAGTTGATAATCATATTATTACATACATAATATTATATATACCATACCTAACTTAGAGTCTGTAGTGGATAAATCTAGAGGATTCTATACTTGATTTATGAATAATTATAATTTGTAATATTAACAACTAAAATACTAACTATTAAGTATTTACTAATTAGATATTTCTTATTATTTATTGATATTATTTTATATTTAGTATATTTTATTATCAACTCACTAAGTTCGAAAATATAAAAACTATCAAATAGTTACTAGTCATCACTCACCACTCACCATTCACCAGTCACTGTAATATAATTTATAAACCTATCAGCCAGTTACTATATATACCTTATTAGTTATTAGTTATTACAAATATAAATAGACAATATATTATAAGTATACAATTTTTAAAATTTAAAAATACAGGTGATTTATTTTCGGGGAATTACACTCTCCCACATAAATACCAATTTGATATGGAACTACGTTATTTTCAGAACAAATATTGAAATATCCGTATTAATATTTTTAAATTT
>NW_021769586.1:0-800 GCF_005508785.2 Acyrthosiphon pisum
GGGGCCTCAGATTTGTCCATTATTTTTTTCGTTATTGGCTATAACACTGCATAAATCACCTAAAAAAAAAAAAAATCGATGATTATTTAGCGAGGAAAAAAGCTTGTAAATTATAGTTTATAAATAAAGTTATTATTCATTATTTATTGCTATGTACCTAATACCTATATATATTTATGATGACGGGTACATAATATTAAATAATATAATATACATTATTATTTTTTTTTTTCGTACAGGGGCCTCATTTAAAACTGGCCCCTGGGCCTCAAAATGTCTTAATCCTGGCTTGATTACTATTCTATATATACATAATGCAAACTGTAATATACTATATACATACGTGCATAATACACTATACAGTAACACGCCATTTATATAAATGTAAAATTACTAATAATTTAAATAATATAATATATTATACGACATTAAATAAAAGTAGTCAGTAGGTACATATTATATTTTTTTTTTTTTTTGAGTTAAACAATCTATACAAATTATGTATAATAAGCTTAAGTGTTAACAAATTAAGATTACAGCCAGAAAAATATGAAGGAGAAGCCACCCACTGGTGACACTCCAGGTCAGAGTCGTAAGGTTAAATTATAAAAGTAGGTCGCGGCACCACTTTCTTTTCAATCTTTTGGGAGGGTTGCCAGGCATTGGATTGGTTAAATCTTTAGCTAGGATGTTAGGGTGGTCGAAGAGAGAGTTGTGGTAACGAAAGTAAGACTTGGTAGCGGTTTCTAACACTGTG
Organism: Acyrthosiphon pisum; assembly: GCF_005508785.2. Classification (NCBI taxonomy): domain Eukaryota; kingdom Metazoa; phylum Arthropoda; class Insecta; order Hemiptera; family Aphididae; genus Acyrthosiphon; species Acyrthosiphon pisum. The sequence goes on from NW_021769586.1 coordinate 758, forward strand.
TTCATTTTTAGGTCTGAGTGTAAAGTTTGATTGAATACATAGA
>NW_021769587.1:0-1008 GCF_005508785.2 Acyrthosiphon pisum
AAGTAATATAATATTATATTATACATATAGATAGGTAGGTACCTAAACATCATTAATTTATGATTTTTTTTTTTAATTTTATTAAAAAAATATAGTGTCTATATAGTGGTAAAATCAAATGGTTTCATAAACGCCCGCATTTAAATATGCAGTATTGAACATCCCATTATATTTCGATACATGTCAAAACTGTCATAAAATAAATATGATTATTGTACATATTATTGTATATTATATGAATGTGAATGAAAAAATTGTTATATCGTATTAATAAAGACGTCTTATTGTATTATCCATTGTCAGCTAACGGTAATATTACTTCTTATCTAGCTATAATTACACAAAGTATAAGATTGTTACTTTTATTCTCACAGTCGTACTGAATTTTTTCAACACATCAACACGCCAACACACCTCGCGTAACATGCATAATGCATATAGAAGTATATTCTAGATTTTATTAATTCGATTTTGAGCAGAACGAGAAAAATATTGGCTTTTATTAGTGTATAATAATTTATAATGGTTTTTAGTTTTCTATACTACACAGTTAGCTTATCTTTAGCTGAATGTCTTTCTTATACATTTATGTAGTTAAATATCTGCAGGTAACTGCGGGTTATTGGCTAATTCTGCAAAGTAAAAATATCATCGCATACCTATAGAATGACATTTATTTTCATTAGCAGATAAAATATGGCACGGCACGAGCCTTAAATAATGAGCTTTTCTACGTCATAATCGGAATTCCTGATTGGAGAAGTAAATAAAATTTAAAAACAATGTTACCTATATTACTTGCGTAATTTACACACGCCATCTCACATAACATTATCAATATTAAGACACAATATATAAATCTCAATATTATACAAAATAATAATTAAAAATTATAAATTATAAATAATAATTAAAATAATATTTACCTACTGTTCATTTTGTATTACTACCTACTTATTACTTTTAAGTTATACGACTATATACGCATTAAACAATTCACATTTACAC
>NW_021769588.1:0-416 GCF_005508785.2 Acyrthosiphon pisum
CGCAAAACCATTTTTACTATGTTTTACATTTGTAAGACAGAGACCACACATGCGTGTGTAGCATCCTCTTAATAATATTTGTCATTCCGAATTTATTCAATTCAGCGTAGCCCGCAGATTAAATAAATATATTAGTAAAAATCAAGTAATAACCAAAGTTATAAATAGAAGATTTCGTACCCAACCGTAATCCCTAAGATATTATAATTTTCTATAATAATATCATTGCTGTATATTGACAAAAGCTGAAACACTGAAATGTACATTCACACAATACTGTTTTAATCGTGAATTCGTGAACAGTTATCATTAATTGGCATGGAAAAAAAAAATTCCGAACCAATAAACCACAATAATTTAAAAATGATTGGTGAAATACTGAAATGAATTGGGGGTGCTAGTTTAAAACGTGGGGG
>NW_021769589.1:0-855 GCF_005508785.2 Acyrthosiphon pisum
GATGTCGCTCTGCTGTACAGTAGGTTAGAAGTGGGTCACTGTATAATGGACAGTATTAAATTTGAATTCAATGATATAATATCACTGTATAAGAAAAACGATTCTGAGCGGAGACGGTATATCAGTCTATGTATTAGACATATATATACTTATCTATGGTATTAAAAAAAAATTGACCTATAATAGGTACCTATAATAAATTCCAAATTAATCATATCATAATATCTATTAGGTACTTATAAGTTATAACGCGTTATACATCAACAAAAAACCGTGGTAAAATCATAGATATATAATAGTATACTTTAGAAGTTTCAAGTACCCACGAATAATATTATACAATCACAACAAAATAACTTAAATAGTTATCCTAGGTTTTTAATATGTAATTTCGTCCAAATTTGTACTTAAAATGACTATAAAAATAAACTGTGTAAATGTATTTTTTAGATTTTTTGGTAACAGAATTAATTACTTACGTGGAATCTTGTTTTAAATTTTTAATTCTTAGATACAAAAATTGAACATTTTATAAATTTTTAACTACAAAATAATTTTTCAAATTAAGATTTGATAAATTTTGTCAAAATTTGATCTTTAAATGCTTATAGAAAAAAAATTGTGCCTATGTATTTTTAATATTTTTCAACTGATATTGTAACAATATATCACGAGCTTTGTATTAAATTTATACACTTTTTGGCCCAACAGATAAAACTTTATTGATATTTATAGAAAAAAAAACTAAAAAAATTTAAAACTGAAAATGTCCGTAAACAGCTCAAAAAGAGTCAAATATTTTCAAAATTGTATGGTGTATAGGAAATGCTAATATAAACATTCAGTAAAAATTTC
>NW_021769589.1:3150-3953 GCF_005508785.2 Acyrthosiphon pisum
TTGATATTTGATTAGTTTACCTTCTAGAACATGGTTTACATAGTAATTGCTGGTAAGTTTCTCAAAGTACATCCCACTCATTGCAATTCATTAACCTTTACATTCCAATGTTATTTCATTAATACAACACATTTTCTGAATGAATTTTGCTTTATAGTTACATGTCAAGAAGTAAACAATTACGTTGTATAAACCTATTTTTAGATTATGAATAATTAAATCGTGTTTAATACAAAAGTATATTAATTATACTTCATCGATCGATATATTAATTTGGGCAATGAATACGTGTTAATAAAAAAGTATTGTGTGGCTATAATTATTATAACAATAGGTAAGAAAAATATAAATATATAATATTATCAAGACATATTATTCTATAATTAATTTTAAAGACATAAGTTGTGTATTGAGGTTACTTTTGAGTTATTTAGTGATCGAGTCTTAAGTTTAATTAAGTAGACTTTAACGTTTTGTTATGAGAAGTAACTATATATTGTCGTACAGAAGGAAGTGCGAAACTACGTGGTAAAGTGGTAAATTACAGACTACAGTTGCTGTCATACTGCCACGTGTAGTATAACGACATAATATATATTATGACATAATATGTATAAACATAAAAGCTAAATCATGGCCCAAATATGAGTGGTAACACTATACAAACAGTGTTGTGCATATAATTAAATAACTGAACTTAAATGTTTTTTAAAATAAAAACAATGTTGCATACTTGTATAGTAATGTGTTTTAAATCGCGATGGTATGCAACCGTGTATCACTATTGCCTATACATAACGCCG
>NW_021769590.1:0-1189 GCF_005508785.2 Acyrthosiphon pisum
CCAGCCAACTGATGGTAATTACATAAGCTAAATTCGCATTGATTTTCCAATATAGTTGTATAATTCTATAGTTTTTCAAATTGTCATGATAATATTTTTTAATATTTATTTAAACTAATATTATATAAGTTCGTATTGTATTTACCATTTCGGTAAATATTTTTTTTTATATATTTCTAGCTGCCTGATCTTCCTCCGAAAAAAATTATTTTTTTATAATTTAATTTAAAAACGTATGACTATTTTTTGATTATACAAATAATATAATATAATTACATATTCTAGTTATTGTTAATGCTAATTTCTGAAAATTGTATATCCTACATTTTGAATTCATCCACTGGGATGCTAAATTTTATTCTTTTTATCATAGAATAGAGATAAGGTAGAAAAAATGTAACGATAAATTATTTGTTCAATGAATATCTAATATATATTTCAAATGGAAAAATGCAAGTGCAAACAAATAAACAAATAATTAATAATAATAATAACAATAATTAATAATCAAACAAACCGGTTTCCTTCGTCTCCAAAATCAAGCAGTGGCGTCATTTCAGTTTTCAATAGAGGGGGGCAAAGGTTTTGACTGGCCCGAATAGGTAAAAAAAAAACTGCTCGCCTCGATCGCAACCACATATTAACTGCTTACATTTTTTTATGGTACCCTTTTTATCAACTAGGTAACATCATTTTTAAATAAAAGGTAGCAGATATTTTAGAAAAACAATTCTATACCTATATCAGTTAAAAATCTACAAACTATTATATGGCAATATTTATATTGAAAAACAATAATATTATTAGTAGTTTATTATAGGATATCTTCTTTTTTTTTTTATTTTTGAAAATATGTATCAACTGCATTATCTATAAATCAATTTTACCCGATTCATCACTTATAGCCTATACTCTATTACTCTTATATTGGTATACGATATATTTACAAATTAATATTATCTTAAATAATAATAGGTACCTATATATTTTTTTTTATTGCTTGCTTTCTGGCGCAGTCGCTTAAGTTTTGTCTGTTTATTAAACATACCAGAAATTATTTTCGATTCTTGAGCAGTTTACGGTAATTTTATATTTTTAGCCACACCACCTATTTATTTTTTTTAAGTCATATTTTGCCCAAATTAAAATATTATGTAAACACGCGTCACGAAAAAAATAAATTTTAGCT
>NW_021769591.1:0-1387 GCF_005508785.2 Acyrthosiphon pisum
CATCATTGTAAAATAAATACATTCATCGTTCAACTCAGAATCTAAAATAAAAAGTTTACTTTTAAGTTTCAAAAATGGACTACCATATCGCACCCCTGAAAGAATAGTGACACAAATCAAAAAATCAAAATGTTAGGAAATCGACTTTTAATGTTTTATTATGCCACTATAAATAGAATTTTCGATGAATTTTTCTTTTTTCAATCTTATATTATTCTTAATATTGTATAGTTTACTTTTATATTCTTAAATTGATAATTTATGTACCATTTCACTATCGTTTTATTGGAAATCTGATTTCAATTTGACTTGTGTCGTTATTTCTGCTTGGAAAAATAATATTTTTTGATTTACGTCACATAAAATAAAATTTTTAATAACAATCTTATTTAAAACATTAAAAACCTATAACCTGTTTTATCACATTTAAGATCAATAACACTTAATACAAAATAATAATTAATAGGTATGTAAATATTTGTTATTATTGCATTTTGTATAACTACATGATACATTTTAGGTACCTATCTACTTAAGTATCTATGTACTTTACCTTTGCCAAGTGTAGGTTTACTAATTTGGTTATGTTCAAAACTTAAATTTAAAAAAAATAAAAGATAATACTTTTGAGATAATATTTATTAAAACAGACATACTATTGTAATATTTATTAATACAAGTATAATATGAGAAGAATATAAGAAGATACTTACACATTTTTATAAAATGAATGATATACTTGATACGGTGCGTCCGGAGGGACGCTCCGCGTCGTAAATAAATGATGAACTTCGTTGCTTTTTAGTTATCAGATGTTTCTATTTCTATGTTAAATTATAATTACAATATTATGGGCGAGTAAAGCGTCGATTTGTGCCGACCAGACTTTATAAGTGAGTCGGCACAATCGGAGGCGCTTGGGTTTTAGTCGGGAATTACCGGACTCTATCCATACAGTGGTATAAGGTTTTAAATATATTTATCTATATACAAAATAAATATCGGGTGTGGAAACCGGCCGTCGTCGGTACAAACTTAATTAAGCGGTACCCCGACGATGAACCTGGTTCGGGTAGGACAGCTTAATTAAGCGCCTAGGTGGGTAATGTGTTGGCCCTAAGAAGGGCCGTTTTATTGAAGTCCTCCGTAGAGTTGAACGACAGGCAGCGATCGACGATGTGACAGCAACTGTATCCGTGGGTTGGCGTCGTTGTCTCCGGGCGGTCTGTCGACACGGGTCTTATTACCGTTGAGCGGTAGCCGCGTAGAAGTTCAGCGTTGCTGGTTCAATTGCAATTCATCCGTCGCCGAACTGCAGGCGTACGATGATGATCTTGTCGATGGTCGGCGACTTCAGGCAATGTTGGTAGCCGTGGGCGGTATACCG
>NW_021769592.1:0-1085 GCF_005508785.2 Acyrthosiphon pisum
TAAATTTGATAAATTTTGTCAAAATTTCAACTTCAAATGCTTATAAAAAATAATTGTGCCTATGTATTTTTAATATTTTTCAACTGCTATTGTAACAATGTATCAGGAACCCTGTATTAATTTTTTACACATTTTGACCCAATAGATAAAACTTTATTGATATTTATAGAAAAAAAAACTAAAAAAATTGAAAACTTACGATGTCCGTAAACAGCTCAAAAAGAGTCAAATTATTTTCAAAATTTTATCGTATATAGAAAATGCTAATCTAAACATTCAGTGAAATTTTCAAGTTTCTACCGTCACTCGTTTTTTAATTACAACAAAATAAGAAAATCGTTACGTAAGAAATCGAGTGAATATATTCGATATATCAAATGTTGTAAAAATATGAATTTCAAACGCACATAAAAATTTAATTTGAGTTTCATATAGACTTTTTTTTTTTGATAAAGGTAGATTATCCTATAAGGAATCTTGTATTACATTTTAAAATCTTAGTTCTAAAAAGAAACATTTTTACGAATTATAATCAACATAATTAGGTAATTCTCGTGATTTTTTCATATTTTGTCAATTTTTGAACTTTAAATGATAATAAAAAAAAACTGTGACTAAGGATTTTTAACATTTTTCAAATGTCATTGTAACAATATAGTAGGAGCCTTGTATTAAATTTTCAAGTATTTTTACTCAACAAAGAAAGTTTTATTGACATTCATAGAAAAAAAAACTAATTAAATTGGAAACTGAATTTGTCCGTAAACAGCTCAAAACAAATCAAAATATTTTGAAAAATTTATCATGTATAGAAAATGGAAATATAAACAACCAGTAAAAATTTCATGTATCTACAGTCAGTCGTTTTAAAGTTACACCAAAAACCAAAATCAATTTTCTCGAAAACAGATTTTGCGTAAAAATTCCCGTTTTTCCTTAATTTTTCTTTTGTTTTTCACGGCGCTTTTGAAACTATTGAAAAAATGTTACTTTTGACCCCCCCAAGTACCAACTAGATTCACTTTCCTATCAGAAAAGGTACTGTTGAAGAAATCCAATACTTTTACTGTCCTAAAAGGTGATGA
>NW_021769593.1:0-1140 GCF_005508785.2 Acyrthosiphon pisum
TATCCTGTATCAATTAGACTTACCAGTTTATTTGATTCATGAATTTCATATTACTTATCGAAGTCAATCCTTTTTTATGACTCAACCTTATCTTGAAGATTGCTTTATACACAGGCTCGTCCAAACAGGGAAAAGCTCTTCGTGCACCCAATGGCTCGAAATATGTTATAGCTAACCATCTGCGACAAAATATTACGTTTTTACAGTATTAGAGTGTTATAAACCCATTTAAGTTAGAAGAAGGAAATCGTAATATAAGAATCTCTTATATCTCTTTTGTATATGTATCTATGTAAGTATGTATCCATCTATATTATTATTATATGTTGTAGACTATATGGAAAATTAGTTTTAAAAAAACTAAAAAAAAAAACTAAGCTCTTTGCAGCCCGTTTACGAAGTACTTATTATTTTTCCAAACAGCCTGCTGTTTTTCAGACTCATTGCATACAGACCAGTGGCGGATAGGCCCACCGGGAATTCGGGATTTTCTCGGCTGGCCCTATCTTGTGTTAATGTATGGGGGCCCCCGGGCCCAACTGAACCTTGTGTAATGAAGATTGAAAATAATTTTAATAAAGATTCAAATTGACTAATTTAATATTTTTAACCACTACAAGAAAAATACCATAATCATTTGGCTATAAACAATATTTATTTTTGTTCCCGTATCGTTGGGAACGTTGAGATTTATTTTTAGATTAGAGTTATAGAAACCCGTATTTATAGTATCGGTAGAATACAGGCATACCGCAGCTGTACTACCTATATAATGCACCAATGCGGTATTGTGGTGGTTAACGCTTTTATAGTTTTATTTTTATGTCCTGTTGGCTGTTGTCAGTTGTCACCGTATTAATTATTATTGACTTGTTTGATTGTCAATCATTTAATAAATTATTGTATATTATTATATACATTATTAAACTATGAATACCGCTGACAAAAAACGAAAATATAAGTTTGCAGGAGCATTGAAACGAAGTAAAAAAAATAGAGAGGCATTACTACATGTGCAAATGACAAAATCAAAAAAAAATCAATTTTTTTCAGATATAAATTCCAAAGTAAGTTTATTATAATTAAATTAAGTTTAATATTGTTAATAAACAAATATTGATTTTTTATTACATTAATAGG
>NW_021769594.1:0-1041 GCF_005508785.2 Acyrthosiphon pisum
ACATCATCAACATTGTCTTATTCTGTGATAACATTATATAAGAAAAACGATTTTGAGCGAAAACAGTCATGTAACGATTTTCTTATTTTATTGTAATTAAAAACGAATGACTGTAGATACTTGAAAATTTCACTGAATGATTATATTAGCATTTTCTATACACGATAACATTTTGAAAATAATTTGACTCTTTTTGAGCTGTTTATGGATATTGTCAGTTATAAATTTTTTTAGTTTTTAGATTCTGAGTGGAACGATGAATGTATTGATTTTACAATGATGTGTGTTTTTTTATTTTTTTTTTTATTTTTTTTGTGTCTGTGTACACGATAAGTAGTCGAAATAATGCTACGATTTTCAACTTCAGTATCTTGTTCGATCAGAAAGTGAATATCGTTGGTGCATTGGGGAGGTCAAAATTTAAATTTCCCAGTGGTTTTCAAAAGCGCCGTGAAAAACAAAAGAAAAATTAAGGAAAAACGGGAATTTTTACGCAAAATCGATTTTTCACAAAATTGAATTTGGTTTTTGGTGTAACTTTAAAAAAAATTACCGTAGATACATGAAATTTTGACTGAATGTTTATCTTAGCATCTTCTATACACCATAACATTTTCAAAATATTTTGATGTATTTTGAGCTCTTTACGGACATTTTTATTTTCCATTTTTTTTTAGTTTTTTTTCTAAAAATATCAATAAAATTTTATTTGTTGGATAAAAAAGCTTGAAAATTTAATAGACGGCTCCTAGTATATTGTTTCAAAGGCAGATGAAAAATATTAAAAATCGTTAGTCACAGTTTTTTTTTTTAAGCATTTAAAGTTCAAAAAATGACAAAATATGGAAAAATCACGAAAAATTTGCAAATTATTTTCGAGTTATAAATTCATAAAAATTTTTCTTTTTAAATCTAAGATTTTAAAATGTAATACAAGATTCCCTTATAGGATAATCTACCTTTACCAAAAAAAAAATGTCTATAAGAAACTCAATTTAAATTTTTTATGGGCGTTTGAAATTCATATTTTTACAACATTTG
>NW_021769595.1:0-1222 GCF_005508785.2 Acyrthosiphon pisum
TTTTCGATATAATCATTTTAAAAAAGGCGGGTAAGTCGTGGATGTCGCTCTGCTGTACAGTAGGTTACAAGTGGGTTACTGTAATGGATGGAATTAAATTTGAATCCAATGATATTATATCATTGTATACGAAAAACGATTCTGAACGGAGATGATTTGTCAGTCTAGGATATATTATTTTTAAAGAAAAACTTATGGAGAACCTTGTACCAAATTTTAAAAACTTAGTTATAAAAGAAAAAATTTTTACGATTTTTCAACCACTAAATTACTTGCAAATTTTCGCAATTTTGACATATTTCGTATAAATTTGAACTTTAAATGCTTATAAATAAAAATTGTGACAATGTATTCCTTTTATTTTGCAACTGCTATTGTAAAAATATATTATGAGCCTTGTATTAAATTTTGAAATCTTAGATATAAAAGGAAAATTTTTTATGAATTTCTAGCATAAAATAATTTACGAATTTTCGTGATTTTTACATAATATGTTGTCAAAATTTGAACTTTAAATGCTTATAAATAAAAATTGTGACAATGTATTCCTTTTATTTTGCAACTGCTATTGTAAAAATATGTTAGGAGCCTTGTATTAAATTTCCAAATCTTAGAATTAAAAAGAAAAACTTTTATGAATTTCTGTTTAAGATTATTTGAACATTGCCGTAATTTTTACGTATTTAGTCAAAATTTGAACTTTAAATGCTTATAAAAAAAAATTGTGCTTATGTATTTTTATAATTTTTGAATGGGAGTTAGAACAACATATGTGGACCCTTCTATTAAATTTTCAAGTATTTTGTCCCAGCTAATTTTTTTTTATCAACATTTATAAAAAAAAAATCAAAAAAAATCGATTATTTCAATTGCCTATAAATAGATTAAAAATTAGTGAAATATTTTGAAAATAAAACTATATAAAGAAAATGTCAATTTAAACAACTGGTAAAATTTTCAAGTGTCTACGACTCATACTTTTTGAATAATAACAAATATCAAAAATCGTTTGAGGCTAAACCGTTATTTAATGCGGTTTTGTAAAAATTTAAATTTCAAACACTCCTAAAAATTTTTTGTCTTTGTCCGGTTGAGTTTTTTTTACAGATATTTAAAGAAAAACTTATGGAGAACCTTGTACCAATTTTAAAAGCTTAGTTATAAAAGAAAAAAATTTTACGATTTTTCAACCACAAAATTACTTGCAAATTTTCGCAATTTT
>NW_021769596.1:0-242 GCF_005508785.2 Acyrthosiphon pisum
ACCGGAATTAGAACCGGAACCTCATTTTAATGAATATATAAGTTTTCCGGTTCTTTTAGGTTCTTATCGGTTCTAAGAAAAAGTACTGTATTTCAAATAATTGAATATTTTATTTAAATTGGATTTTGTTGTAATCAAATTATTATTTTTCATAGAAATATTTTTGTTTTGTACATAATATATGGTATTTTTAATTTTTAATTCAAAATAATCGTATTGTATTATGTATTAATTACGACCGA
>NW_021769597.1:0-877 GCF_005508785.2 Acyrthosiphon pisum
GAAAACATTGAATGCAGAACAATTAAATAATTATTATAATAAATCTGATAAATGTCATATTTGTGAAAGATATTTATCAGATTTACCTCCAATGTTAGAGAAAAAATTTAAAATAATTAAAAATATTATTGAGCATTATGAAAATATTGATGATGTTAAAAATTTTAAATTGCATGAAGATAAACTTAAAATAATTAAAGACACTATTGGACATTATGAAAATATTGATGATGTTAAAAAATTAAAATTGTATGAAGATAAACTTGAAATAATTAATATCGTTATTGAATATTATAAATTAAAATTGTATAAATATAAACTTAAAATAATTAAAGACATTGAATATTATGAAAATATTGATGATGTTAAAAAATTTAAATTGTATGAAGATAAACTTAAAATAACTAAAGACAATATTGAACATTATGAAAATATTGATGATGTTAAAAAATTTAAATTATATGAAGATAAGCTTAAAAATGAAATAGAAAATAAAAATAAAAATATGAGAAAAGTTCGGGATCATGACCATTTAACTGGAGAATATAGAGGAGCAGCACATTCTATCTGTAATCTTAACTACCAAAATCCACGTTTTATTCCAATTGCTTTTCATAATCTTTCAGGTTATGATGCCCATCTATTTATAAAAGAATTTGGGAATGATACTGAAAGAATAAAATTGATCCCAAATAATGAGGAAAAATATATTTCTTTTTCAAAAGTGATATCACGTGTAGTAACTAGGAATGGTAAAGATATAAAAATATCTACAGAATTAAGATTTATAGATTCATTCAAATTTTTACCTAGTTCTTTAGACAAGTTAACAAATAATTTAAGAAATGATTCGAAATTAAATTTAAAAAATAAATTT
>NW_021769598.1:0-1053 GCF_005508785.2 Acyrthosiphon pisum
ATTACTATTTACTAGTGTTATTATAATTACCTATTATAATATATGTTATTCCTTAATATTATTAATGGGTAGATATTAAAAAGTTTAAAAATATTTTTTATTTATTACTATTTAGAAATTAAAAAGTTTAAAATGTTGAGTTATATTTGTATATTTTTGCATTATTAAAGACAAATATTAAGTCACTTTTGTCACTGAATTTTATAATTGAGTCACTTTTATCACTTTTTATTTATATCCTATATACTTGCAGTCCTGTACATAGTTCGAATGGTCAAATGTATTATGAATATTAATGCTCTCTCCATTTTGACTCTCAAGCCCTGTTAAAATAGTATTAACTTCATTTATTGAAAGTTTCGGAATATGATGATGGTTTGATTCTTTTTTTTTGTTGAGTAAAACCTTACTTGTGGTTCAATTTTTTTTTGGATGTTTATATTTTCAACTGATTGAAGGTCACTCTTGTTGCCTTCATTCATAAGAGAAATAACTTTTGCCAACTGCTTGCTTATTAATTTTTTTTGTGATTCACTATATACACACGAAGTACTTAAACCCAAAATAAGCTTCGCTTGATTTTTTATATCCTTATTATCGTCCGGTATGGCTTTAAATTGAGCAGAAGTTTGTACCATTTTAACTATATTTTCTTGTTCAGCAAGATTTGTTTCCACTTTATTTTCTTTATTGTTGAAATGTACAATTAATATTAGTAGTCAGCCTTGACACGTGTGTACAATTTAGTATCTAGTTATACGAGCGTAAGACTCACTCTCTATACGGATGTAACATGACCTCGGTTGTGCATATATATAGGGCCTTTGTAGCATGTAAGAATCACTTGCACGGCCACCGTCGTACAGTGCGTATACGGTGTGTGTGTGTGTACAGTCACGTTAAATTGTCCAGTTGTACGTTATTATATATTATACTTATACATAATCATATTGTCGTGTTATTCATTTATATTAATACTAAAACGGTTAGTCTGTCAAGCTGCACTTTCAACATTAAAAATCAAAATAATTGAAAATTATTCTGGCACAAGCA
>NW_021769599.1:0-745 GCF_005508785.2 Acyrthosiphon pisum
TGGTGTAACTTTAAAACGAATGACTGTAGATACATGAAATTTTCACTGGTTGTTTATATTTCCATTTTCTATACATGATACAATTTTCAAAATATTTTGATTTGTTTTGAGCTGTTTACGGACAATTTCAGTTTCCAATTTAATTAGTTTTTTTTTCTATGAATGTCAATAAAACTTTATTTGTTGGGTAAAAATACTTGAAAATTTAATACAAGGCTCCTACTATATTGGTACAATGACATTTGAAAAATATTATAAATCCTTTGTCACAGTTTTTTTTTATTAGCATTTAAAGTTTAAAAATTGACAAAATATGGAAAAATCACGAAAATTACCTAATTATTTTGAGTTTATAATTCGTAAAAATTTTTGTTTTTAGAACTAAGATTTTAAAATGTAATACAAGATTCCTAAAAGGATAATCTACCTTTATAAAAAAAAAATGTCTATAAGAAACTCAAATTAAATTTTTATGAGCGTTTGAAATTCATATTTTTACGACATTTGGTATTCACTCGATTTCTTACGTAACGATTTTCTTATTTGTTGTAATTAAAAAAACGAATGACTGTAGAAACTTTAAAATTTCACTGAATGTTTATATTAGCATTTTATATATACAATAAAATTTTGAAAATAATTTGACTCTTTTTGAGCTGTTTACGGACATTGTAAGTTTTCAATTTTTTTAGTTTTTTTTTTCTATAAATATCAATAAAGTTTTATCTATTGGGCAAAAAGTGTA
>NW_021769600.1:0-1293 GCF_005508785.2 Acyrthosiphon pisum
ATTTTTCTTAGTATTTTGATACATGAAAATTGAATTTTGGGCAAGTAGTTTATGAGTTATAAATATTCAAAGTTTAGATGAGCGGAGAAGTGGACAAACATTTCGCAGGGTAACCCCGTACCCCTCCACTCCGCTCATCAAAACTTTGAATATTTATAACTCATAAACTACTCACCCCAAATTCGGGGTGTTGTTTTGGTTATGAGTTGTTTTATAAGTGAATTGAAACTATGTAAAAAAGTTTTTTTAAATAATTTACACTTTTTAAATAATGAGTGTTGTTTGATAAACGAATCACTCGGTATAATAAAATTAAATAATAAAGTAAGTATAAAAAGTATTTTCTTAAGTCCATGTTAATTATACTGTAAATATAAATGTATTTTAGAAACATCTTTTGGTATTAAAAATATAATATATTTTCCATGTGATTAGAAAAAAAATGCATAATTACATTCAATTTCCATTCATATTTGTTTGTGAAATAAATGCATTCACAATCATAATTTATAATGTAAAAATTGAATGTACTCATGAATTGCATTCATTTTCAAAAAAATTTTAGTTCGTCTGTTTAGTAGCGTTTTTACCAACCCGATCAACCTCGACCAATCTCGTAGACCAATATTATTACTATTATTATTATAGCACAGTTTGATCCATGTTCGTAAAAAGAAATATAAAAATAAAAACCGGCCAAGTGCGAGTCGGACTTGCGTACGAATAGGGTTCCGTACCATCATCAGCTATAAACATGTTGGCAACACTACCTATATTATATATTCTAGGATTTTTAGTATTTGTTGTTATAGTGGCAACAGAAATACATAATCTGTGAAAATTTCAATTTTCTAACTTTCATGGTTCATGAGATACAGCCTGGTGACAGACGGACGGACGGACAGCGGAGCCTTAGTAATGGGGTCCAGTTTTACCGTACGAAGCTCTAAAAACCAGGGCTTGAAACCGATTGAAATAATTTCGGTTTCGGTTTCGGTTTTGAATACCGGTTTCTAAATTTTACGATTTCGGTTTTAACTTAGCAATACTGGTATTAAGAAATTTCGGTTTCGGTTTCGGTTTTGAATACCGGTTTCTAAATGTTCCGGTTTCGGTTTCGGTTTTCAATATCGGTTTCTAAAATTTTCGGTTTCGGTTTTGGTTTTAATTTTTCAATACCGGTATTAAAAATGTAATTTCGATTTTGTATACCGGGTTTTACATTTTTAAAACGGATTTCCAAGCAGACTTGAAATTATAATTGAATGGTTTTATTATACTTATTACTTGATA
>NW_021769600.1:2954-4694 GCF_005508785.2 Acyrthosiphon pisum
TCGTCGTCAGCGTTGTAGGAGTCGTTGCATTAGCATTGCGAATGTTACCAACAATATTACCGTTCTTATTGATTATTGTGTAAATACTCAATATTTGATAACGATAAAAATTTGTGGTATCACAACAAAAACGTAAACTACGTGTAAAAATGGCTACTAAAAAAAATATAAGATCTTCAAGCACTATAAAAGTGCGATATCATGAATAAATGCTAAGTATATTGAATTCAAGTAAACTTATTTTGTTTCAATAATTTATTTACTTGTATATAAATATTAATAATAATATTTTTTAAATAATAATACATTATATTTATTTTTACTTAGCCTTTTTTACACGTAGCATACGAAGAGTTTTTGTTGTGACATTATAGTATTTAATAAAATGCTCAATATAAAATGCATTTTCAGATTAGATTAAAATTTTAAAGATTAAATTATAAGGGCGGGGGGGGGGGCAAAGAAGGTGAAAAATCAAGTGTTGGGGGGCACTTTTCCACCCTGGCCCCAGTGTAGCGCCGCTCCTGAATGCAAATGATAATGTATCAACATTTTTATCTATATATTATAAATATATATATTATATTGTATATTATTGTATAATAAAGTACGGCTCAAAGTACGGACAACAATTGTCTGTGTAAATACTGAGTGATTACACAATAATTTATAAGAACAGTAATATTGTTAATAGTGTGGTAATTTTGTCATATTATTTTCCCCGATGACTAGATAACAAACATGGACAGCGCTCCAAAAAAATTAATTCATTCTGGTAGGACGTATATTATGTAATTCACGTCTTGCTTACCGTAGTTGACAGTTGTTGAAACTTGATAAATATATTTTTTTAAAGCAATAAATAATAATACTAATATGGAAATAGGGGGGTCTTCAGCCCGTTAGCCCCCCCCCCTGCGTACACCGCTGTATATGTCTATTGTCGCCCAGGTCGCGCTTTACTATTATTATTGTCGATGTATATGCTCTGTATACCCGGTATACGTGTCACGTATAAGGTAGGATTACTGTTCTTCTTGAGTCTGGTTGTCCGTCTGACAAGCGCTTCCGGTCTAGGCCTAGCGTGAGAATATCACACGCGCTGCACACGTCGGATGTCCCTTATATAATATATAATGTGTGTTGTTTTTGATATGTGTGGTGTTGGTTTACACAACAACACAATAATATTTCTATACGGCTATTATTAAAAGTCATTCAAATGCGTAGGAATATATTATTATCTATTGTCGCGCGTCGCCCAGGGTCACTTGCTGCTATTATTATTGTCGATGTGTACATTATATATACGTGTCACGCGCACATACTAACTAACTATATAATTAACATTGTTATTAAGTGATGCTCAACTATATGGATAGCCGCCATTTTTTCGGAGTTCAAAACATTTCATTCATTATACATAATGTGTTGGGTATAACATCGTTTTTAATGGTAAAATAAAACAGTAAATGTAAAATGATTTATATGAAATATTTTTTTATATTTTAAAAACAACAGTTTTATAAATATTAAAATACAAAACAAGATACATCATAATTTATCTTATTTACCATATAAAAAATCATACAATAATTTCCCCCCGACCTTGATGCTTCAATCCATGTTCGGTGTTCACTATCCAGTACTATATGGATACCTGTGGTCACGCGCTATTATTATTGTCGATGTATACGCCCTGTATACTGTAACGGATAGTATCCGTTCCTTTTAAATAAT
>NW_021769601.1:0-917 GCF_005508785.2 Acyrthosiphon pisum
TACATGACCATACCTGTAGAAAGGGGTTAAAAGTAACCCCCCCCCCAAAAAAAAAAAAAAATAAAAAATAAAATTAATATTCAATTAATAAAACATTAAGGTTATAACTTATAAGATTCTGATTTTCATATTTTTAATTAGGGTTTCGTAACCATGATGACAACATATTTTTTTTTCTATTATAATGATAATAATTGACAAGATCACGGATCAGAATGTTGAGGCATCCCGTTAAAATAAAGACAAAATAAAAATAATATTTACTAAGGACTAAGGTAAATGTACCGCATATTTATTAAAATTATTTATAGAAATCTTTGTTTTGTTGATAAAAATGTACAATAATTAATAATATTGTACCATCATATTATTATTGTATGGTTGATACAGTGAATATGAGATAGTACTTTTTGGTTATCACTAATTTATTTTATCTTATAGATAGAACCTTTTGGTTTTAACACTATTCTCAAGAACCAAAAGGTGCTATCTAGATCGCTATCAAATAACAAAAGTGTAAATTTGATCGATTTAGCACCTTTTAGTTCTGGATAACTCCTTAAATAATGAACTTAAAAAGTTGGATGTGAGTTTGGATTATAGACCATTGACCAATAAACCCATTTATATCAAAAAGTGGATTTTCGAAAAAATCGATTTAGCACCTTTTGGTTCTGAGCCCACGCCATCAAGAACGATTGATCTTACGATCACACATAATGCAATATTCTTATTGTAATTCATTGCAATATATTTAAAAGACAAATGATAATAGCTACAATGAAACGATTTAATAATTATTATTATAATACACGCACAACAGGTCGACGGCCCATGATTTAGCGTTCGCAATTTCAGATGATGAAATCCAATGTGGTGGTTGGATGTTCATTGGTTATTCATGTACTCATCTACAA
>NW_021769602.1:0-875 GCF_005508785.2 Acyrthosiphon pisum
TTTAAATTTGAATAATTATTTTGTAGTTAAAAATGTATAAAATGTTCAACTTTTGTATCTAAGATTTGAAAATTTAAAACAAGATTCCACGTAAGCAATTAATTTTGTTACCAAAAAATCTAAAAAATACATTTACACAGTATATTTTTATAGTCATTTTAAGTTCAAATTTGGACGAAATTACATATTAAAAACCTAGAATAACTATTTTAGTTATTTTGCTGTGATTATATAATATTATTCTTGGGTATACTTGAAACTTCTAAAGTATACTATTATATATCTATGATAGTATCACGGTTTGTTGTTGATGTATAACGCGTTATAAGTACCTAATAGATATTGTGATATGATTAATTTGGAATTTATTATAGGTACCTATTATAGGTCAATTTTTTTTTAATACCATAGATAAGTATATATATGTCTTATACATAGACTGATATACCGTTTCCACTCAGAATCGTTTTTCTTATACAATTATATTATATCATTGAATTCAAATTTAATACTGTCCATTATACAGTGACACACTTCTAACCTACTGTACAGCAGAGTGACATCCACTTACCCACCTTTTTATCAATTTAATTTAAATAAATATAGAAATATATAGAAATAAAATAATAATCATTTTGACAGTAATAAATTAAGTAATTTATCAATAGAGCTTACAAATAATATGAAACTATGTCCCTACCATATATTGTATACTGTGTCCAGCGAGAGAACACGCCGAGGCCTAACCGAAAAATTGGTTCTTCTATGGAATCTCACGCGACATCCTGCCATGATAGAACCGGTCTTGATGAATGATGGGCTAATTGGTGCTGCGTACAAAATAGGGACTTACAAAATCGGCAAGTCTCTTCCTG
>NW_021769603.1:0-1148 GCF_005508785.2 Acyrthosiphon pisum
TGAGCTCTTTACGGACATTGTCAGTTTTCATTTTTTTTTAGTTTTTTTTCTTAAAATATCAATAAAATTTTATTTGTTGGATAAAAAAGCTTGAAAATTTAATAGAAGGCTCCTAGTATATTGTTTCAAAGGCAGATGAAAAATATTAAAAATCGTTAGTCACAGTTTTTTTTTATAAGCATTTAAAGTTCAAAAAATGACAAAATATGGAAAAATCACGAAAATTTGCAAATTATTTCGAGTTATAAAATCATAAAAATTTTTCTTTTTAAATCTAAGATATGAAAATGTAATACAAGATTCCTTATAATATTATCTACCTTTATCAAACAAAAAATATCTATAAGAAACTCAAATTAAATTTTTATGGGCGTTTGAAATTCATATTTTTACAACATTTGATATTCACCCGATTTCTTACGTAACGATTTTCTTATTTTGTTGTAATTAAAAAACGAGTGACTGTAGAAACTTGAAAATTTCACTGAATGTTAATATTAGCATTTTATATATACGATAAAATTTTTAAAATAATTTGACTCTTTTTGAGCTGTTTACGGACATTGTAAGTTTTCAATTTTTTTAGTTTTTTTTTTCTATAAATATCAATAAAGTTTTATCTGTTGGGCCAAAAAGTGTATACATTTAATACAAAGCTCCTGATATATTGTTACAATATCAGTTGAAAAATATTAAAAATACATAGGCACAATTTTTTTTTATAAGCATTTAAAGATCAAATTTGGACAAAATTTATCAAATTTTAATTTGAAAAATTATTTTGTAGTTAAAAATTTATAAAATGTTCAATTTTTGTATCTAAGAATTGAAAATTTAAAACAAGATTCCACTTAAGTAATTAATACTGTTACCAAAAAATCTAAAAAATACATTTACGCAGTTTATTTTTATAGTCATTTTAAGTACAAATTTGGACGAAATTACATATTAAAAACCTAGGATAACTATTTTAGTTATTTTGTTGCGATTGTATAATATTATTCATGGGTACTTGAAACTTCTAAAGTATACTATTATATATCTATGATAGTACCACGGTTTTTTGTTGATGTATAACGCGTTATAAGTACCTAATAAATATTATGATATGATTAATTTGGAATTTATTATAGGTACCTAATATAATA
>NW_021769604.1:0-803 GCF_005508785.2 Acyrthosiphon pisum
AAAAAATGTCTATAAGAAAGTCACATTAAATTTTTATGAGCGTTTGAAATTCATATTTTTATAACATTTGATATTTGCTCGATTTCTCATGAGACGATCTTCTTATTTTGTTGTAATTAAAAAACGAATGACTGTAGAAACTTGAAAATTTCACTGAATGTTTATATTAGCATTTTATATATACGATAACATTTTTAAAATAATTTGACTCTTTTTTTTTTTCTATTTCTTTTTATACAATGACCCACTTGTAACCTACTGTACAGCAGAGCGACATCCACTTACCCACCTTTTTAATTATAAATCGTGTACAAATTACACAAAATAAAAAAATGTAGATGCTTTGAGTAAATATTAATGGAATGTGATGTCGGATGTATTTTTTTTATTTGAAACTGCTAATTTAATAATTATATAATTTGCTATAAATATGAGTATTATTATTTATTATACTAGCTGATCCCGTGTACTTCGTTGCCCGTTAAATGTACCAACTCTATATGACTCGAACTTTGTACAATTCGTTATTTAATATTCGGTGTATGATGGTGTTCAAAATGTATCTTAACATTTCCGTTTCCCGGAATAAAAATTCTGGTTCGCAGCAGAATATTATCAGGTAGGCAAGCTACCTATATGGTAGATAGCGGACCCCGTGCTGTTTGTAAGTAGGTGTATGATTTAACTCTTAAGTATCTAAGTTATACCAAGTTTGTCGTATTCCACCTATGGTGGATTAATATAATCAACTAATACAAAATCCTAATCTAACATAACTACTAATATCAGATGAATAAAAAAAA
>NW_021769605.1:0-918 GCF_005508785.2 Acyrthosiphon pisum
TACATATTATTTTGAATTTAAGAGTTATTGATCTTAAATGTCATAAGACAAGTTATACATTTGAATGTTATAAATAATATTATCAAAACAAATTTTATTAAATTTTATGAGGCGTAAATCAAAAAATATTTTTTTCTCCAACCAGAAATAATTACATAAGTCAAACTGAAATCAGTTTTACAATAAAATAAAAGGTTAAATGGTACTTAAATTATTATCTTAGGCATATAAAAATAAACTATACAATATTAAGAATAATATAAGATTGAAATAAGAAAAATCCTAGTTATAATAACTAAATTACATTCAGTTATGAAGAGAAAGACAGTTCTATATTAGCAATCCGCATCATTCTTGTAAGGGGCTCATTAGCAGCATAGACTGTGGTACATATTGGGATTGGGACATAGTGGTCAGTGGATATAGTTATTCTGTGATAAAAAAAGTAAGGAATTTGAATTTAAATCAACTTACTTAGTAATATAGGCTGACAGATCTTCTTAGCACAGAATTGTTTTTCCTAGGCAATTTTTTATTTTTTTGTTATTTTATGTTGAACTATTAGAGGTCTAATTGCATTTTACGCACATCCTCCCCAGATCATCAAACCATATTGCATAATAGACTTATACAGAGCTTCATATACAGTACGCATGACTTCCATAGGTAGAATTTTGTTCAATTTATAGAATTTGAAAATTACTGATCTCAAGCGCATTACTGTATTATCAATATGAATATTCCATCTCAAATTAGAATCAATAATAATACCCAAATACTTTATACGTGTTACCCTTATTATTTATTGACATTTGCAAGTATTAGAGTTAATATTACCACGTGTATGTATTATAAGAATATTGTTTATGGGAATTATGGTGTTATTGATAGAGAAAGCATAAATTTGATTTTTTAATG
>NW_021769606.1:0-826 GCF_005508785.2 Acyrthosiphon pisum
TATAGTCTATACATATAGGTAATAAGAAGGTATATAATAATATATTATGATAGTAAAATATGAATTCATGAATATGTCAAAATTTAAGATTTCCGATTACAAATTAATTAAGAATTAATTAATTTGACTAAGCTAATAATATTTTAAACCATTTTATTGCCAATTGTTTTATTTTTTTTTTTTTGACTCAGTTGTAACTTGCATGTAAGAGTATTTATCTAAAAATCACATTTATGGATACAATCATATTTAATTAAGTATACAAATTGTTAAGTTCAGTTTTTATAATTGTAAAAGGAACAATATGTTTTGGCCGAAAAGGGAATGGTAAGTTTTGGCCGAAAAGTGACACTGGCCGAAAAGGGAAGGGTACATTTTGGCCGAAAACGATGACGCCCATTTTATTAATATTATTATTACTATAACTATTATTATTCAAACTAAAATATTTGTACAATTTTTTTATAAAATACCAAATATTATATAATTTGTAATATCTATCACTTAATGTTTTTGGGTCTCAGCTTGTATTGTTATAAAAATAAAATAAAATAATAAATAATAACTTTACTGTTATTCACAAATGTATATTATGTAAATTCTTGGTATATGCTCGAGTTATGATAATGTTGACTGCACCGTGCAGTTGTGTAAATCGTTGTTCACTATCCTTAAAAAGTTTTCATATTTAGTAGTTGTATGTAAAACAACATAAGCACGCGTCTTAGTTAAGAAGTTCATCAACAAATATCATCATGTAGAACGTACTCAACTCGAGAAAACTTATTTAACGTATTTCTAAAATATGTCTAAATATGAGTAAGTA
>NW_021769607.1:0-1409 GCF_005508785.2 Acyrthosiphon pisum
TCCGATCCACCGCAAGCGGATTGTCCGTTCGGGAATCGATTTTCTCCTGGGATAACTGATAGCTAGACACTCAAACTCAGAATCCGAATTTCTGATTTCAACACAATCGAGAACCGGACATACACGCCCGGGGGGTCTGCGATCCGACGTAGTCGGATTGCCTACCTGACTAGCTACTTGCATACGAGCGACTTACACTCCCACTGCATCCGTTCGGGAATCGACTTTCACCCGAGATGACTGATAGCTAGACACTCAAACTTAGAATCCGAATTTCCGATTTCAACATACACACTCAAGAACCGGACATACACGCCCGGTGCATGGTCTGCGATCCGACGTAGTCGGATTGCCTACCTGAATAGCTACTTGCATACGAGCGACTTACACTCCCACTGCATCCGATCCGCCGCAGACGAATTATCCGTTCGGGAATCGACTTTCACCCAAGATGACTGATAGCTAGACACTCACACTCAGAATCCGAATTTCCGATTTAAACACATACGAGAACCGGACATACACGCCCGGGGGGTCTGCGATCCGACGTAGTCGGATTGCCTACCTGACTAGCTACTTGTATACGAGTGACTTACACTCCCACTGCATCCGATCCGCCGCAAGCGGATTGTCCGTTCGGTAATCGAATTTCTCCCGAGAAAACTGATAGCTAGACACTCAAACTCAGAATCCGAATTTCTGATTTAAACACATACGAGAACCGGACATACCCACCCGGGGGGTCTGCGATCCGACGTAGTCGGATTGCCTACCTGACTAGCTACTTGCATACGAGCGACTTACACTCCCACTGCATCCGATATGCCGCAAGCGGATTGTCCGTTCGGTTATCGACTTTCTCCCGAGAAGACTGATAGCTAGACACTCAAACTCAGAATCCGAATTTCTGATTTCAACATACACACTCAAGAACCGGACATACACGCCCGGGGCGTCGTCTGCGATCCTCGGATTGCCTACCTGGCTGGCTGTGTCGTACGATCGACTTGAATCGCCCGACTTACGACTAGACACTCTTCCGAGTTCAAAAATTACCGCTTAACCAGGGCTGCCAACACGACAAAACACAATACCCGACGACCCCGCGTTCCCGCCGCAGGCCGGATCGAAAAACCCAGCCCGAGACGAAACGACAAAGATGCATCACCGCCCACACAGTCTTTCCGCCGCAGGCGGGATGACAAACGCCAGAATCTAGTCTTATACTATAAAACGCTACCCCTCCGAGGGTTACCCGACCGTCAGCATAACGGAGAACCAATGAAAAAATTAGATTTTTTTCGACCGGGCGGCGCCTCCTTATCACCGCTCCTTATCACTTTTCTCGATTTATCATATTTGATGATTTGATTTTGATGTTTTTCAAATATTTTCGAGTTTTACCCCCC
>NW_021769608.1:0-882 GCF_005508785.2 Acyrthosiphon pisum
TACGTATGAAATTGTTCGATACATAACCTAAGAACACTATTATTTTAATACTATAACCGACGTGTACTCACTCGAAAAATGGTTTGAGAAATGATTGATAAAAACCAAACAACATGCAGCTGGCAATGCATTAGATGTCTCTTGACGCGGTAAAAATAGCAGCCAATCATAAAATTAGATTTTGTCGACTTATTTGTTAAAAACCATAGACCTATTAACTGAAGTTAAACTTTATGGTTATAAACTATGGTTATAACCGTGAAAACATAACGATGATTACATTGAAGCCTAACATAAAACACCTGATAACTGTTCTCTATAATTATCAAAATGTACAATTTTGTTACCTCCTGTATGCTTTTTCAGATTTGAACGGCCGTTTCGAGCACTTTTCGCTGTAGGCGGATTGTCGGTCCGGGAATCGTCTTTCACTCGAGATGACTGATAGCTAGACACTCAAACTCAGAATCCGAATTTCCGATTTTAACATACACACTCAAGAACCGGACATACACGCCCGGTGCATGGTCTGCGATCCGACGTAGTCGGATTGCCTACCTGACTAGCTACTTGCATACGAGCGACTTACACTCCCACTGCATCCGATCCGCCGCAGACGAATTATCCGTTCGGGAATCGACTTTCACCCGAGATGACTGATAGCTAGACACTCAAACTCAGAATCCTAATTTCTGATTTCAACATACACACTCAAGAACCGGACATACACTCCCGGGGGGTCTGCGATCCGACGTAGTCGGATTGCCTACCTGACTAGCTACTTGCATACGAGCGACTTACACTCCCACTGCATCCGATCCGCCGCAGACGAATTATCCGTTCGGGAATCGACTTTACCCAGATGACTGATAGCTAGACACT
>NW_021769609.1:0-1560 GCF_005508785.2 Acyrthosiphon pisum
TATGAGCGTTTGAAGTTCAAATTTTTACCACATTGGATATTCAGATTCCTCATACAACGTTTTTCTTATTTTGTTGTCAATCAAAAAATATTAATCTTAGGTACTTAAAATTTTCATAAAATTTTTATTTTATCATTTCCTATACATGATAAAATCTTCAAACTATTAATTGTTGACTCTTTTTATGTTATTTATGGACATTTTCAATTTTCAATTTTTTCAGTTTTTTATTCTAGTGTCAATAAAATTTTATTCGTTGGGTTGTCAAAAAGCTTAGACATTTTCAACAAGGTTCCTCATAAGTTGATATAATAGCAGTTGAAAAATATTAAAAATACATACAGTACATTTATAGGTGGAGACTCGTTTGCGCACATATTAATATATTTTTTAAATTTATGACAACTCGTTTGCGCACAAAATAGTAAACAATGAAAACCAGCTTTTGGGTACAGTTTTTGGTGTACAGGGTGTATTAAACTGCCCAACACGTTCAATATTATTGATATCAATGATCACCCGTTAATAAATATTGAAGTACCTTCAATACAGCCAATACACGGTCAATAATATTCTCAATGTCGAATATCGAATAATAATATTGATCGTGTATGGGTCGCTTTATCAGGCAGAAGTAAAACCGTATAGTCTTAAAGCCCAAGAACAACGAACGGAGCTGAAAACTTTCACATGCACTTCAATAGTCAAATGTATACGCCCCCACCCTCACATTCACCAAATCATTCAAATACTCATGGAAATTCAAGTCGACACTGATTTAAAAATAAATTCATTAAAAAAAAAATAAAGAAAATACCCGTAGAAAAAAAATATATTCAGATTACAAATCTAAAAAAATTGATCTTATAACATTTTTGACGCAAACACATACCAATAAATATTAAATATGTATTAATTGTAATTTGTGTAATTTGTAAATTTTAATGACTCGTAAAAATGATTGTACCTAATTTATTGTAATTTGACAAAGTTGTGAATAATGTTTCTAAGGAAGCTGTTCTAAAATAAATAGCTAAAACAACATTTTTAAACCCGCCAGTCTATAACATCAGAATATGATGAGACAGAAAGTCCTAAGCCTTTTAAAGGGTGAAGGAAAATGTTGTTTGACTATAGTAATTATTATCCACTACCTATCAGTGTTGACCAAATTGAAAATATGGAGGTACGCAGATTATGTACACCCTATACGTGAATAAATTTCTTGGAAAAAAGGTTTCTATTGTTCATAAACTGTGCGCAAATGAGTTGTAAAAAAGGTAAATGTGCGCAAATGAGTTGTAGCCAAGAAAACTAACCCTCGAAAAAAGATCCAACTAAGTAGTAGCACGCGCTATCATACCGATTGTTCCATCTAGTTGTATACGTCTGTCGCTATATTTACGGTATTACCTGCAACGGTTTGAGCACAAAAAAATACGTAACTGATGAAGGATGAAGACACTGAAGGCACCTTCACCTTACCAGTTACCACTTATACCGGTGCGAAAGCACCTTTTAAAAGCAGATTATCATATACACGTTTATCACACGCTAATG
>NW_021769610.1:0-3570 GCF_005508785.2 Acyrthosiphon pisum
AGCCGGTGCTTACTCTCAAATCGCGTTTCACGATCAAATCAATTCACCAAGCAATCGGAACTATTCTGATTTTATTTTTTTTTCAAACAACAAACATTTATAAAATACCTAATAAAACACGCCAACCCACGCTGTACGATATATGTTAACAGCCATAGACTTTAATACCACCACCGTATTATTATAATACAATAATAGCATAATAATAATTATACACGACAGGCCGAGCGATTACAGTATTATTGTGTGTTGATCCCCCCGACTAGGGTCACGATACAATTATATATATATCGATTCGTATAAAAAATATGTATGACGATAATAATACACATTAACGTGTTTGCGAAAATTTTAGCAAATTCGACGACGACAAAATTATTATTGTTATTATAAAATCGAATGAGAACACGTAGGTGTAACAATCATAGATAATTTATATACGATAAAGACAATATTTTTCAAACATTTTTAAATTTTTGAATGATTAATTTCAATATGGTTGTTTTATTATTATTATTATTGACCATTGTAATTACCTCTTGTTTTGTCAGTGTTTTTAATTTGTTATTAAAAAGTGCAATTTAATGTACGTACTATGGTTCCTCTTATCGCGGTTTGTTTGTAATAGGTACCACATATTAATTATACGTAACCATTTAGGTTACTAGTTTGTTCTTCGATCACACTCAAATACATGGTATGTCCCATACATGTATATAACATTATCTATGGCAACAATAGCATAAAGGTGAACGTTAAAATAAAAATATGCCCTAACCGATAAGTATTATCGTGAGAATAAAAATTTGAAAAAATCGTAAAAACCACTGAGAATTTTGCAATTAATATAATATTACAACACTATCGCAATGTTGATAAGTCTACAATAATAATATTGTGTGCATAGGTTATATCGTGTGATATAATAATGTGGTACGCTCCTAATGCCCATTGTCGGTTTAGAGTGGCCGAACAATAAAAATAAAACCGACGAATTACACCCAACGACTTAACACGAAGAGTAATCTCGCGCGTCTCGTTCGGTTATATCATACGCGTCGGATAAACGTCGGATAAATATTTATGAATTATTCTCTGCACTCGAAAAAGAAAAGAACCATTAGACCGATTTTAATAAATAAAAGGACACCTCGTGATGCGAACCCGTGTTCGAACAATACGGTTAATGGTTTATCGCCGATCGGCAATCTTGTGGGTAATAATGAGCATCGCGTTTAACAATTTTTTTTAATTCAATCCGTTTTTTGCGTCGTGAGTCGATTACGTTTTGTAGTTTATCACGAAAATATTATGTGCCACTGGTCTAACATATTATTATATATTAGTCTTACATTGTGTGCGATGATATTATTACAGAAGAGAGTTCTTGTATTATACAGTGATATAAAATTGGCTTATACGAATATTTCTTTTTTTTTTTTCTTTTATCAAAGTCAAAGCCTCGATAACAGGACCATTATTTGCTTGTATTGCATACTTATATTACTTAAATTGAGGTATTGTTTATTATACAAGGTCATCGTATAACATTTTTTCTTACATGTTGATAGGTCTACAATATTAATATTGTGTGCATAGGTTATCTTGTGTGGTATAATAATGTGGAAAACTCCTAATGCCCATTGTCGGTCCTAGGGTGGACAAACAATAAAAATAAAACCAACGAATTACACCCATAGACTATGAACTTGAAGAGTAATCTCGAGCGTCTCGTTTGATTATATCATACGCGTCGAATAAACGTCGGATAAATATTATTTATGAATATTATTCTATGCACTCGAAAAAGAAAAGAACCATTGGACCGATTTTTATAAATAAATAATAGTAAAGACGGTAATATGTATACCAGGGTCGGTAGTATTTCTTTAAGATTTAGTTTACTTTAAAATAATTCTCGTATTTTACGGTAAGTATTCTGAAATTATTGAGGCATTTAAAAATTGGTTATAATGTACAATCGTTTTATAATCTATAAAAGTCAGAAATATAATTTCTGAAAGTTTAAGGTACCTACTGCAAGGTTCTATACTATAGTATCATATAACTAAAAATAAATACCGTATTTTAACATCTCTACAAGTGTAATTATAGCAGTGCAAGTACACTACAATGTTCTATTATAATACAGTGATACTTTCATTTCCAACAATTTTCTGTTTATTGAAATATTTTCGAGATCTAAACCAAATTAATTTAATATTCTATTCAACAAATTTCTCTACAATACGAATTTCTTTTTCGAGACTTGGTAGGTAGTACAGATGTTTCGCTGTTTAATTTCACAGAGCGCTTTAGTATTCGTGTTGTCTTTGATATTTTAATTATCGTTTAATTGGTTGGACAATTTTAAAATTCTATACGCGCAAAATATTATATACGTCGACAACCGAAGCGTTCAAAACGCTAATAAACAATTATATTATATCGTTTTGATTGTATTCACGGTAAGACATCACACACATGCCGTATTATAATTGCTCCTAAACTAGAAACCATGTTCTGCACAGTGTTGTGATTTAGCAAAATTATTTATCTAGATAGATTATCTAGATAAAAACTTTATAGAATTATACACTAATAATTTATTAAATTAACACCAACAATATCGCTAAATATGCTTTAAAAATATGCAATCAAAATAACAAAATATGTAAAAAAAAAAATAGAAATTTATTAATTAATGAATTTACAAAAATAATTTTATCTATATATCTAATTTCATATACCTATTTATATCTAGATAAATTCAATTTGTACAGCATCTATAAAGATAATTTTAAATTAAGATATCTTATCTATATATAGGTTATTTTTTTTTTATCCAAGCACAACACTGGGCTCCTGCAACGCAATAAAAAGTGCGCAGCCACCCCGCGTACACACAACGTAATAATATATTTTACAAGACACTGAATAAACGTCTCAAGTCGAGACGCCTAGGCCGGATATAGTAGTGACGGGACTAAATTTTTAGCGTGGAATCTTAGAACAGCTGGGCCATCGCTGGGTGGAAAACCGCAGGCTCGCTCGAGTCGTGTCGTTTGTCCCGTGCGGCTCTAAACCGTCGATATAAATGCCGCTCGCACTCGATCGCCATCGCTTTTTAATCCGTTTTAATTGCCGGCCCTTTATATACTATACGCAGACACCGCGAACGGACTTCCGGTGCGGAACAACTTCCGGGCAGGGTGGAGGTGAGGGCTCGCGAAAAGCCGACGCTGCCGCAACCAAACGCTGCTAAACAAGTGGACGGAAACAAATCGCCGGGACGGTGTATATATATATATGTAAATAAAGTCAATTAATCGGCCGGATGGGATTTCGCCTGCGCCGTCGCCAAAAGTCGCGCATGATTAATTGTTGTGATTATATTATTGTCGTCTATATAGGTACCTACTACCAAGTTGACGATTTTCCGGACACGAGATCTTCGCACGTCGGCCGTCCGTCGCGGGAAACGTTATATTATGATTGTCGAACCGTACGAACCGACGACGAGCCCGGCGCCTAAACCGGAAGTCCGTATCGGAAGCGATAAAAACTATA
>NW_021769611.1:0-1590 GCF_005508785.2 Acyrthosiphon pisum
TTTATTGTATTTCAAATACTTATTGAATTAATATTATATTCGTTTGTGTTTAAATACAATTTTTAAAGTATTTTTTACAAGACTGGTATTTTGTTCTAGTTCAATGCTGTTTGTAAAATAGGAGGTATTAAAACTGACGATGTAACAAAATTAATATTAAGAAAACTCTTCACCGACAAATTCGCTGCATCATATAACTGGACTGGAGCCAAAGGAAAAAAACCATTGTCAAGTTTATTGTTGTCCAAGATAATTATTGGTAAGATATAGTTCTACCGATGCTTAATTGTTTTTATGGTTCATATTGTTTAATACAATCATTCAATTATTTTTATACAGATGCTGTATTCAAAAACGTCAAAGATTCAAAAGAGTCTGATGTTATTCATTCTATTAAGAACTGGATGAGACATACTGAAGCTAGATACAAAAACAAGTATAAACATCAGATATGATGAATATTTTCAGAGTAATTTCTTAAATATTTTATAATTATTTCAGATTCCTCAAACAAAAAGATGATGCAGTAAATGATTTAGTGATTTAGTAGATAATTAATCATACACTTTTATAATTTTTAATTATTTATCTTGTGTAACGGATAGTAACCGTTTCCTCACAACACATAAATATCATTATATATGAATAGTTAAATTCGGCATAAGCGATTAGGTAAACGACCTCCTTAAACGATTTTGGCAATAGTCAAAAGTTGCCATATACGAATACAATAGAAGGTTAATCATGTAGTCAAAATAACCGGGTGGGTAATTGCGAGCCATATTATATTTTCTAAAAACGCAAATCGCGAATCAGTTGACAGGATATGGGAATTGCCAAAGTCACGAGTAGATATACGGGTACATGTATATGTACGCGACATATAGACCAGGATGTAATAACTGATAAATATTTAGCAATTCGTAGAATTGAAGGCTTTCTGCACAACAACACAGAAAATGAATTAGCTGTCAGCACATTATGGCGAATACTCAGATTAGATAGGAATATTGTAAATGCGTGGGCTGAGTCGATGGTCACACGGACCACATCCGTTAGAGACTAGATAGCGAACCGATTGGCAGGGGGAGCAGGGACCCGAATATAAAAGGGAGCCCGAAACAGCCTGTATTCAGACGTGTCTACTCCAGAGCACAACAAGCACCTTCACGTCACTCTGTGTAGTAACTTGTCATTTATTACTGAAGAGCATTTAAATAAACTACAAAGTATCTTTCATCTGTCTACATTCATTTATAACTACCCTGTCAACATCTTCATCATCAACACGAGCGGTCTCGCTTCCTGCAAAATCTTAATATACTCGTAGTTAACGGCTATCAGAATATTAATCTGACCAGCCCAACAACGAGAATATTACACTGGCGCAGTCGAGTACGGAACTTTCAAGGAGTTAGAAGCGAGTCAAGCAGTCAACGCGGCGGATTTCAACTTCTGGGGTCGAGGCGAGCAGTCAATTCAACGTCAGAAGTCCAGTTCCGGTGCAGCGGCTACTATCAACGTTTCAACTCCACGGAGGCAACTCACACGAGTCACAGTCGAGGACCGATCACCCTTGACAACTCCGGA
>NW_021769611.1:3355-5208 GCF_005508785.2 Acyrthosiphon pisum
TTTTAAACACTTGGGAAATCGCGCTTAAAGATATTACCGGAGGTGGAAAAACTGATATTATTAAAATAATACATTCGAAAATTAACTGGAAACGCTTTAGAAAGTAACAAAATATCGTAATTTAGATAACATGGGGCGGCAATAAAATCAATATTAGAGGGATCATTTGGAACCAAAAGTTTCGGAAAGAGCTCTATCTATGGCATTAAATACGGCACGTATGGCCGAGGGGGAAAGTGTAGCGAAATTTGCAGCCAGGATCGAAGAACTATATTACAAATTATGTGCAGCTAGCACTGTAGGTTTACAAAAAGCAGAGGCACAAATAGTTAAAAACCAAACTAAAAAGCAGGCTATGATTATATTTATGACAGGATTACCACATCACTTATATACAGTACTAAAAAGTAGGAATCCGGAAACATTGGAACTATGTTTTAAAATAGCTATGGATGAAGAGTTAGAATACAACTCCAAATTAGAAATGGAGAAATTGCAGGGAAATGCACAAAAACAAAATGAAAAACAAATAGGCGATAATAACGAGGAAAAACGTGTCGAAAATAATAAAAATCAAACATTTAATCGTAGGGGTAACGGAATGGCGTATCAAAATAATAGAAATAATAACTTTAATAATCGTAATAATTATAATAACGGGTACAGAAATATTAGTCGCGGAGGAAATAATAATTATAATAATAATCGCGGCGGATACAGTAATAATTTCGATTATTAAAATTATTTTAATAATCGAAATGGATATAATAATAACGGTTATAGACAAAACTTTTAATAATGGTAATAATTATCAGCAAACTAATAATCAGAATAGAAGTGACACCGGATGTTACACATGCGGGAAGGCTGGTCACATCGCAAACGATTGCTGGCAATCGGTCGGTCGTCCGAACGGTCGATCGAGCGGAAACGCAAATGATAATCGAAATAACGGAGCGCGTAATGTTAGCAACGGCAACAGTAATAGAAATAATACAAATCAGAATTTACATTGCAGTTATTGTAATAAAGTAGGTCATGAGATTTCAAGTTGTTTCACGAAACAGAAAAATGAAAATAATAATTCAAAAAACTTCAGAGGACAGCCTCAAGTGGGTGTGAGGTTGGTTCAAGAAATAGTACAAGACCCACAAAACGAATTTTCCACATCACAACTCGATTAATCGATAATCATATTACATTAAAATCGCCTAGTTTTAACAAAGATCAAATTAAATTATTAGTTGACACAGGTGCAGATTTAAATATTATTAAAATTAATGCTTTAAAGGGGGATACTGAAATTAATGAAAAGGAAAAAATTTATTTAAAGGGTATTAGTGAAAAAATTGGACCAGCTCCAACTACGAGAATATTACACTTGTATACCTAGATATTTTATAAAAAATTGTTTTTTAAGTAATTTAAGACAATGTAATAGTAAACAAAACTAATTTTTTTTTTGTTTGTATAGGTATTAATAGTTTCAAACTGATGTTAATTCCAAAGACTGAAATACATTTATATTGTGTTTATATTTTATAATTTTATGAAAAGGATCATTTAAAAGACTGAAATATAGTGATTGTTTATTTTATAATATGATATATATGGTGCTATTCAAAAACTGAATATTAGTAATATTGTTTTTTATATTATAATAAGTACCTAAATGTTCAAGATATATATATATATATGAAAGAATATGACTTAAAAAATAAATCAATTATATGTTGAACTTGTTGTTATTCATTAAAACAGTAATTTAATAAACATAATCTTTATTTGTTATTGTATTCTTATATAATACTTTAAAAATGTGTATTTTTATGTCATAACAACTGCCAAAAAAA
>NW_021769612.1:0-420 GCF_005508785.2 Acyrthosiphon pisum
GGATTCATTTTCATGATGGGAGATGGAATCGTGGCATGGTGTTCACAAAGGCAAAAATCGGTAGCACTTTCGACTGCTGAGGAAGAATACATAGCGCTGAGCCAATCGATACAGGAACTTACTTGGTTGACGCTACTTATCAGTGATCTTCTGGAGACACAGGAACAGTGGCGTACACAGCTATTTTCAATGGGGGTGGCTTACGTATGAAAAATTATATACATATATATATATATATATATACGTGGTATTTATAACTCATAACACTCGCCCCAAATTTGATTTTCATGTAACAAAATATTAAGAAAAATATTCTGCTTTGGAAAATAAAATTAAAAACTCTATGTTGTCATTCAAAAAAGTAAAAACTTAAAAAATTATAAGGATAAAAAAATATTTAAAAAATAAAAATTTTTTTAA
>NW_021769613.1:0-475 GCF_005508785.2 Acyrthosiphon pisum
AAGCTCCTGATATATTGTTACAATATCAGTTGAATAATATTAAAAATACATAGGCACAATTTTTTTTTATAAGCATTTAAAGATCAAATTTGGACAAAATTTATCAAATTTTAATTTGAAAAATTATTTTGTAGTTAAAAATTTATAAAATGTTCAATTTTTGTATCTAAGAATTGAAAATTTAAAACAAGATTCCACGTAAGTAATTAATACTGTTACCAAAAAATCTAAAAAATACATTTACGCAGTTTATTTTTATAGTCATTTTAAGTACAAATTTGGACGAAATTACATATTAAAAACCTAGGATAACTATTTTAGTTATTTTGTTGTGATTGTATAATATTATTCGTGGGTACTTGAAACTTCTAAAGTATACTATTATATATCTATGATAGTACCACGGTTTTTTGTTAATGTATAACGCGTTATAAGTACCCTAATAAATATAATGATATGATTAATTTGGGAATTT
>NW_021769614.1:0-763 GCF_005508785.2 Acyrthosiphon pisum
CATCAATAAAAAACCGTGGTACTATCATAGATATATAATATGTATACTTTAGAAGTTTCAAGTACCCACGAATAATATTATACAATCATAACAAAATAACTAAAATAGTTATCCTAGGTTTTTAATATGTTATAATTTCGTCCAAATTTGTACTTAAAATGACTATAAAAATAAACTGTGTAAATGTATTTTTTAGATTTTTTGGTAACAGAATTAATTACTTACGTGGAATCTTGTTTTAAATTTTCAATTCTTAGATACAAAAATTGAACATTTTATAAATTTTTAACTACAAAATAATTATTGAATCTTAAATTTGATAAATTTTTTCAAAATTCGATCTTTAAATGCTGATAAAAAAAAATTGTGCCTATGTATTTTAAATATTTTTCAACTGATATTATAACAATATATCAGGAGCTTTGTATTAAATTTATACACTTTTTGGCCCAACAGATAAAACTTAATTGATATTTATAGAAAAAAAAACTAAAATAATTTAAAACTGAAAATGTCCGTAAACAGCTCAAAAAGAGTCAAAATATTTTCAAAATTGTATGGTGTATAGGAAATGCTAATATAAACATTCAGTAAAATTTTCATGTATCTACAGTTATTCGTTTTTGAATTACAACAAAATAAGGAAATCGCTACATGAGAAATCGAGTGAATATCCAATGTTGTAAAAATTTGAATTTCAAATGATCATAAAAATTTAATTTGACTTTCTTATAGATATTTTTTGTTTGATAAAGGTAGATAA
>NW_021769615.1:0-827 GCF_005508785.2 Acyrthosiphon pisum
AAAAAACGATTCTGAGTGAATGAGACGGATAATATTTGAACAAACGCTTATCAAATAATATTTTGCACATGTCTTTTCGATTTGTATAATATACTGTGTCTACGAAAATAATAAAAATAAATAAATTGAAATATATAGAAATAAACAAGTTAGGAAAAGCTCACTCGTGGTAAATATCCGGTTTCTAAACGTATTGAATAAATTATAATTCCATATTTCCATGTACAAGCAATTTAAAAATAATTTGTTAGGTAACATATTATAGAAACATAAATAAATTAAACTTCTTAATTTTTAAATAAAATATTTTTTATTTTGGTACCGATTTTTAGATTCTGAGTGGAACGATGAATGTATTGATTTTACAATGATGTGTGTTTTTTTTTTGTGTCTGTGCACACAATAAGTAGTCGAAATAATGCTTCGATTTTCAACTTCAGTATCTTGTTTAATTGGAAAGTGAATATTGTTGGTGCATTGGGGAGGTAAAAATTTTAAATTCCCAGTAATTTTCAAAAATACCATGAAAAACAAAAAAAAAATTAAGGAAAAACGGGAATTTTTACGCAAAATTTGTTTTCGAGAAAATTGATTTTGGTTTTTGGTGTAACTTTAAAACAAATGACCGTAGATCATGAAATTTACACTGGTTGTTTATATTTCCAATTTCTATACATGATCAAATTTTCAAAATATTTTGATT
Source organism: Acyrthosiphon pisum (assembly GCF_005508785.2). Lineage (NCBI taxonomy): Eukaryota > Metazoa > Arthropoda > Insecta > Hemiptera > Aphididae > Acyrthosiphon > Acyrthosiphon pisum. Next base: position 704 of record NW_021769615.1, read on the forward strand.
TGTATTAAAATTTTTTAGGGACATTTTCAGTTTCCAATTTTTTTAGTTTTTTTTTCTATGAATGTCAATAAAACTTTATTTGTTGAGTAAAAATACTTGAAAATTTAATACATGGCTCCTACTG
>NW_021769616.1:0-869 GCF_005508785.2 Acyrthosiphon pisum
ATTTAAATTCTTAATCTTAAAAAATTCGAAAAGTTATCTAAGATCATCTATGAATGAAATAATGTATTTTAGGAATATATTTTTATAAAAGTTATGTAATAACGTAACTGTATTAAATTCTGAGCGGAGGGATGAAGCCAAGCCCGGATTAAGACATTTTGAAATTTGAGGCCCAGGGGCCAACGTTTTAAATGGGGCCCCTGTACGAAAAAAAAATAATGTATAATATATTAATATTATTTAATATTAGGCACCTGTTATAATAAATATATAGATATTAGGAACATAGCAATAAATGATGAATATTGTATCATTTTATTTATAAATTATAATTTACAAGCTTTTTCCACCGCTACATAATCATTGATTATTTTTTAGGTGATTTATGCGGTGTTATAGCATATAACGAAAAAAGTAATGGACAAATCTGAGGCCCCTAAATAAATTCTAAATATCGAGGCCCGGGGGCCATGCCCCCCCCTGGACCCCCCCTTAATCCGGGCTTGGATGAAGCTATAGTGGTTTTACAAATTTCTAATTAAATGATAAACTAACATTAAATACAACTCCTAACTGTATACGATCTGATGTCAGTAATATAGAAGTGTTCAAAGTTCATTACCAGACATTACGTATTAATATACGGTCAAAAAGACCGTGTGCGTGATCGTAAAAAATCAATTATGTGTTATTTTTAAACTGTGTTTCTAAATAATTTCTGCTCGATAAACGAAATTGATAGTTATTATATTTTTATTGCGACTTGTTTAGTTGACTATGATTTACGCCATACTGTGTGTGACAAAAAGACCGTGTGCGTGTATTCTCGGGAATATTTTTAAATGCGTGTGATCTAGGGTTAAACATTG
>NW_021769617.1:0-850 GCF_005508785.2 Acyrthosiphon pisum
ACAAAAGAATGGGATGTTGTCATAGTAACTTGTAGTCCTAATTACCATCAAAGCAACGGACTGGCAGAAAAAGCAGTTGGTATTGTTAAAAACTAAGCGAAGAAGGAGGTGATCTTAGTTTGTATCTAATGAATTATAGAAATACTCCAGTAGCAGGCTTAAATTATTCCCCAGCTCAAATACTACAAAGTAGGAATTTAAGAACACTAGTCAATAATTATAATGAAAATTGTTTAAAACCTGAAATAATTGTAATAAATAAAGAAATCACAAATAATAAAATTAAACAAATAAATTATTACAATAGAAGTGCAGGGAAAGAAGAAAATGAGTTTAACCCAGGTGATAAAGTTGTGCAACACACCTCCTCGGCTTGTCAAACCCAGTGGCTGTCGATATTTATACCTAACTCTATCCAGTTAAGGAGTAGTTGGTTGGCTATTCCCACTACACGAACCGGTCCTTAGATCCGGGTTGTTGAATTGATATAAATAAAGTTTTCTGAGTTATATTTTACAGGTCCTAGAAACTTATGACCTGCGTTCATAGACTAACACAATTAACACGATATAGCAACGAATACAATGTTTTATTCAAGACTAAAATAATTATAATATTATAACCAATAAAATACACTATCACCTGAGTAACCCTGTTCTTAAGGGTAGTATATTGAAGATAACAGGAGTAGCGGAGTACGAGTTGAACAATATTGAATTATTATAATTTAACTATTACGTACGTTATTATATACTTAAAGTTAATCAATTAATTACGTTTAATAATATTGTAAATATGACTATAGTAGACTGATGTATAGTCTCTATTTCACGGGTTCAAAACTCGACTG
>NW_021769618.1:0-1324 GCF_005508785.2 Acyrthosiphon pisum
ACGTTTCGCTACATTCCGGTAAACTTTTCAAAAGTTCATACTTCTCTTTAGTGATGACTTCAGTTTTCCTTCCTATTAAATCTTCCAAACTTGTCAAATTACTATGAAACAGACTCAATTTATTAACAAAATTGTTGTACACAAAATAGTTCGTCGTTAAATGCCAGAAAAGTTTTGAATGTAGAATATGTTCTTACTTTATTACTCGAGTAACGTGACGAAAAGCCGTTAAAACGGTAAATAAACCTACGCCGGGCTACGCAGAGATTAGTCATTGGTTATACAAAATGAATATCCATCAATATTTTTAAGTTTATTATACGTATTATTTATTGGTATCGTAATTGATTTTCCAATGCTGAAGCTTCATTTTAGACTACTGCCTAACTATTTGGTCTATAATAGAGTATAATGATATAGGGCAGATTGGGTACGATTGTAACATTTTTCATAAAATTATTTATTTCTGCCAAAATTCAAAATTGTTTGAATCGTTTATACATTCAATTAGTAAAGTAAGTTGTTACCTTTCAAAATATGTGTGTATTGAATCTTTATTTCCACATGATTTTGAATAGATATAAATATAGAAAGAAAAAAAATATGTTACAATTGTACCCGATACAGCGTACAATTTTAACAGCACTAGGGACAGATGTATCATACATGATTTTTACTTTTTTATATTATTGTAAAACATATAAAATATAACAGTTACATTTAAATTAAATAAAACATAACTTTGGTAAACAGATTACCTTAAATAGTAATATAATTTTTGACTTTTAAATTGTTAAAACAATTATAGCATAATAACCTTTAATTAAAATAAAATATAACTTTAGTAAACAGATTATCTCAAATAACAAATTGTTATATAACTTTATACTTTTAAATTATTAAATATGTATAGTATAATATGATTTAAATAACATAAACTAATTTCATTTAAATAAATTAAAATAAAATAGGTCCAACAGTGTATCACTGAAGGTGACTGTTACATTTTTACCCCTTCAATATTTTTGTAAATACTTAAGTAGTAGAAAAAATACTGACTAGTTAGAGTGTTAAGACCTGAACCAAAAAAAACTACACTAATTTTGGTGTATATCAGAATAACTATAGCCAAACATATAATTATAATTATGTAATCAAATAAAAAAGTAAGTGTATGATTTTTATTTACAATCTGTTATCAAAAACACATTTAATTTTTTTTTCCAAAAAGTTACCTAGTTATCATATTTTTGATAAGGAAACATCGATTTTTATACAGATGGCCAACAGCTAAATTCGTTTGAGATTTTTATATTGATTATTG
>NW_021769619.1:0-1116 GCF_005508785.2 Acyrthosiphon pisum
TTATGGTACAGAAGAAATATAACGTCCCGTGTATATAATATACGACGAGCGAGCAACAAAACGAGTAGGTACAACAGTATGGTCCGAATGATACGGCAAGAACAACACAACAAAGAAATTGATATCATTAAAAACGATATCAATTGTACATAATGATTAATTGATTAATAATTTAAATACGGATAGAAAGATAGATAGGAATAGTATGAGATAGATAGTGATTACTGATGAGAATGGCGCACGCACGGAAAGGGAAAGACTGATTACCGCACGGGCACGCGGGGCTTGCGGGGGGTTCAGTCGTGGACTTTTGGTCGCGGCAACGGCGATAATCTGAATTACGATGTGTCGTAACACCCTTCAACCTGCGAATTCCCAAAATTTGTCCCCGACATTCCGTCATCGATTCTGTGACTCCCGTCGGAAATTATCGTGTAAAATATCACAGGATTACGAGCGATAAGAATTTAGTGAATCGACAAGATGATAAGAAGTGTTTTGAATCAACAGGTTGACATCAATGCCGGGAATTTCGAATGATGACTTACTGACGAGGACATCGTCACGGGGGAAACCGACGACACGGCGGCAAGCTCACGATAAGAGATTTTGAATCAACAGGTGGACTTCAATCTCGGGAACGGCCATAGACGGGGACACGGGAGGGAAAATGATTACGAAAATCAACTGGTGGTTGCGTTCAATCTCGGGAATGACCGACTCCCGGGGCACGCCGTCCGGGAACCTCGGATCGTTGGGTTCAATCAAGGGCATGGTCGACTGACGGTGACAATGTCTTGGGGAAAAGGAGGATGGAACGATGCACGGTGAAATCCAAAGTGTCCGGCTGGTTTGCCGACCGGCTCCCCGGTACTCACGTCCGAAGTCGAATTCACTTTCAACTATTTCCTACCACTATATCTCGTTAAATATCCGTCCAATCGATTTCCGACCTCAGTACATTTCGTTTTAACTTTTGATTTGCTATCAGTTTGAAAGTTCCAAAGCCGTCGGATGAAAGCTCGCAAAGTTGACATCTGAAAAATATCGAAAATCTAACGGGGACACGGTCGGGGAATTTCAGGATTGAACTGTTGGAAAGTATTTTTCCCCGTC
>NW_021769620.1:0-801 GCF_005508785.2 Acyrthosiphon pisum
GTACAGTAGGTTAGAAGTGGGTCACTGTATAATGGACAGTATTAAATTTGAATTCAATGATATAATATCACTGTATAAGAAAAACGATTCTGAGCGGAGATGGTATATCAGTCTATGTATTAGACATATAATATATACTTATCTATGGTATTAAAAAAAAATTGACCTATAATAGGTACTTATAATAAATTCCAAATTAATCATATCATAATATTATCTATTAGGTACTTATAAGTTATAACGCGTTATACATCAACAAAAAAACGTGGTAAAATCATAGATATATAATAGTATACTTTAGAAGTTTCAAGTACCCACGAATAATATTATACAATCACAACAAAATAACTAAAATAGTTATCCTAGGTTTTTAATATGTAATTTCGTCCAAATTTGTACTTAAAATGACTATAAAAATAAACTGTGTAAATGTATTTTTTAAATTTTTTGGTAACAGAATTAATTACTTATGTGGAATCTTGTTTATAATTTTTAATTCTTAGATACAAAAATTGAACATTTTATACATTTTTAACTACAAAATAATTTTTCAAATTAAAATTTGATAAATTTTGTCAAAATTTGATATTTAAATGCTTATAAAAAAAAATTGTGCCTATGTTTTTTTAATATTTTTCAACTGATATTGTAACAATATATCAGGAGCTTTGTATTAAATTTATACACTTTTTGGCCCAACAGATAAAACTTTATTGATATTTATAGAAAAAAAAACTAAAAAAATTGAAAACTGAAAATGTCCGTAAACAGCTTAAAAAGAGTCAAAATATTTTCAAAATG
>NW_021769621.1:0-1362 GCF_005508785.2 Acyrthosiphon pisum
GTAAAATTTTCATGTATCTACAGTTATTCGTTTTTGAATTACAACAAAATAAGGAAATCGCTACATGAGAAATCGAGTGAATATCCAATGTTGTAAAAATTTGAATTTCAAACGATCATAAAAATTTAATTTGACTTTCTTATAGTTATTTTTTGTTTGATAAAGGTAGATAATCTTATAAGGAATCTTGTATTACATTTTAAAATCTTATATTTAAAAAGAAAAAATTTTACGAATTCTTAACTCAAAATAATTTGCTAATTTTCGTGATTTTTCCATATTTTGTTAATTCTAAGGATTTTTAATATTTTTCATCTGCTTTTGAACCAATATACTAGGAGCCTTTTATTAAATTTTCAAGCTTTTTTAATCAACAAATAAAATTTAATTGATATTTTTAGAAAAAAAACTAAAAAAAAATGGAAAATGAAAATGTCTCTAAACAGTTCAAAATAAATCAAAATATTTTGAAAATGTTATCGTGTATAGAAAATGGAAATATAAACAACCATTGAACATTTCATGTATCTACGGTCATTTGTTTAAAAGTTACACCAAAAACCAAATTCAATTTTGTGAAAAATCGCAAATTCCCGTTTTTCCTTAATTTTTCTTTTGTTTTTCACGGCGCTTTTGAAAATTACTGGGAATTTTAAATTTTGACCTCCTCAATGCACCAACGATATTCACTTTCCAATCGAACAAGATACTGAAGTTGAAAATCGAAGCATTATTTCGACTACTTATCATGTACACAGACACAAAAAAAAAAAAAATTTAAAAAAAAAACACATCATTGTAAAATCAATACATTCATCGTTCCACTCAGAATCTAAAATAGTTTATCATCAGACATGAGGGTATCAGAGTATAATGAATGAAACAATGAACTCGACAATTGTAATTTTTTCGAATTCAAATGTATTTAGAAAATTTATCATTATTTTCCAATGTCTCTACTAAACCCGGTCGTTGTGGTCGGTTATATTATTATCAGTTGTCAAGTTCAGCAGCGACTCAGCGCTATGACAATAGTATCGCGAGACGCGAGTATCTACTATTATAAAAATTCCCTTCGGACAAAATCCTAATTACGATATACGAATCACTTGTCACTAACTTGGTGTTCTTATGAGTTCCAAGTTTTCGACATTCTGTGTAATTGTGTATGCCGTATGGTATTATATAGTATAATATCGTATACAGAGTGTAATAAATAGAACTGACTTTTGAAATAACTTTTGTTCTAATCAATATTTAAATTGTTTTTTTATATACAATTTATAGTCGCTTATTATAGTTTATATAGTTTATTATAGGTTTCAAATATATTATGCAAAAGTTATTTTATAATATTTTTAA
>NW_021769622.1:0-807 GCF_005508785.2 Acyrthosiphon pisum
TTAATAACTAAATAGGAGAGATAAATATGAAAGACATTGAAAAATTAGAAAGAATATTAACTAGAGAATTGGTTGAAAAGAACGTTGAAATCGTTAGACATGTTCAAAAATTAGAAATAACTCCTCTAAATATTAGTGGCATGTATGGATACACTTTATATAATATAAAGTATTTAATCACTTTAAATGAAGAAGGATATCAACCATTTAGAAATATGGATGTTAAATTATCCATTGATTTAGCTGATATAAAACAGTCAAAAGACTCTGAGTTCGAAAAAGAGTGGTTAGCTATAATTATTCAGAATCATTTAGAAAAACTAGAAGATAAAATTAAACAACAAATTAAACAACTTGATTATCAAAATAGCTATGTAAGAGAAGTTAGTGAAAAAATACAAAAGTATTTTGACGGTAAACGAAGTGTGAAAAAGTTATATTTTAACGACAACAGTAATATTAGTGTAAATCGCAAAGGAATTAATTATGTTAACACTCCACTTAAATCAGAAATATTGGTTACTCCTGATGGAGTTGAATTTGGAAGCGAACCGCTTATTAAGCCTATTACACTTGAGAAAGTATCGCTAGGAAATCTTACTCTACAAGAAAAAGACGGTAAACTAGCTGTTACAGATAAGAATGGATTAACTAGATTTATTTAAATAAAATCACAATTTTATGAGGAGAATACATATGGAATTATTGGTAAAAGACCTAAAGTATGCAGCAAGAAAAAATTTGAGAATGAATAATTTATCTAAAAAATTATCATCATTAATTCACGAAGAATTAGAAAGTGATACT
>NW_021769622.1:3311-4202 GCF_005508785.2 Acyrthosiphon pisum
CGCCAGATGATGTGAATTACTATTAGACAAAATTGAGATTGGTGGGTAATTATGAAAATAATAATTTAGAAGTAAAGATATTGTGCGGGTTGGGTAGTTACTTGTCAGTTGGGTAGTTATGATTGCATTATATTTCATATGTGTATTAGTAGTTTGGTCAATAAACCTATTACTAGATTTAAATTATAATATTTACATAGTGACAGCGTTGCTACTCTTAATTAGAGTGGCACACGTTGCAGCTAAGAAGTCAGCTAGAAACGTAATAAAAAAATAGAAATTGGAGAGAATAAATAATGACATTAACAATATTAAATATAGTGGCACTAATTATACTTGCACATGCTTATGTACCACAATTAAAGACTACATTTAAAACTAGAGCCACAGAAGGAGTATCAATCTTCTTCTGGCTACTAATTTCACTATCAACATCTTATAGTTTGTTTAACTTATTAGCTACTGGTAATGCTGAATGGTATACATACTTAGCACAGTTTATTAATGCTGGAGTTGCTTTATTACTATTTGTATGGATAACTGGTTTAAGAGTGCGTTGGGAGTTAACTTTGTTTATTACTCTGTTATACATCTTCTTAAACGTATATGTTTATCAATCATTACCATTAGTTGTAACTCAAACTGTAGCAACAATAGCAGTTATACTAGCATACATAGACCAAATTGCTCACTTTATTAGAACTAAAAGAGCAGATGGAACTAACCCATTTTTATACTATTACTTCGCATTAGGGTTATCAGTACTGGTATCTATTATGTTTTTGACTGATGTATCAATGCATGTAATAGTAACGGAATTGGTTAATATCACGCTACTATTGGTTTGTGGAATCATGTCACAAATCTTAGGAAAAAATATTAAAAATAAAA
>NW_021769623.1:0-1330 GCF_005508785.2 Acyrthosiphon pisum
TCTCCTTTGAAATTGCCCTTGATGATCGTTGATTGTATTACATTGTTCATCAGTTTCTTGATAGACAATCGTGTACCATTGCACAATTTAGGAGGATTTAGATTCCGCAACATAATAATGATCGATCCCACTTTTACCTGTAAATTATGCGGCGGAGTTCCTGGCACATCAAGCGAGTCAAATTCTGCCGGATAGTTGACCGCTTCGTTTTCGTCTGTCGTGCTGTCAACGTATTTGTACTAACGCAATCCTCCAGAAATTTTACTCCGAATGGTAAAATTCAAGCTATCAACATCCTTATTCTTCGCTGCTAGTATTGCCCGTTCACTCATCCAATCAAGATTGTTATAATTGACCTCAATGCTTGGGAACACTTTTGTAATGAGTTCCTCCACGATGTGAACTCACAAAAATTTGCCGGAAACGATATTAATCCAGTCAAAACATCAATCGGAATGTGTCCATTACCAAGCGCCAGCAGTTGTCTCGAGAATTCAGCAGCCGATGGGTCGTTTTGCAATGCAACTCTGATGTTCGTGGTCAATTTCAACTTCTTGACATGCCGCCACAAAAACGACGATTTCAGGCATGCATTAATTTCATCGGCAGGAGTGGATTCGGAATGACGGGAAGTGTTGGACGGAAATCTCCGGAGAGCAATATCATTGCCAAACCAAATCGTCTCGAATCACCTCGTAAATCCTCCATCGTTCGGTCAACTGCCTCCAAAGCTAGTTTATGTGCCATCGTGCATTCATCCCAAATGATGATTTTTCATTCTCGCATCAATTTTGCTGTCGCTGAATTCTTGGCCGTTGAGCAAGTAGGCTTGTCAACCGTGAGAAGATTCATTGGCAGCTTCAAAGCGGAATTTGCAGTTCGACCGCATTCCAACAATGTGACAGCAATGCCAGAGGATGCGACAGCCAACGCAATTTGAGATCTTGACCGAATTGTTGCCAGAATCAACGCAATGACAAACGTTTTTCCTGTCGCTCCAGGAGTATCGAGAAAGTAAATGCCTCCCGTTCCATCATCAACAACCTTCATCAGCGAATCGTATACATTCTTCTGCTCGGCATTCAACAGCGGCACATTTTTTCTGACTCTTTCAGCCTGCTCATCTCGGTCATAGTTTTTCTCCCGCTGTAATTCAAAATTGAATGCAGCGTGCGTCGAACGATTTGGCGCTGGCATTCCCAATGTTGACACAGACTGCCGCACATGAGCGCGCACATGTCTTCGATCAGAACTAATGCTTCGTTGCGCATCTCGTCGTTACTTTCAGATCAAAATTAAAATTTGTCGTTTGAACTCTGTGCAAAATGTC
>NW_021769624.1:0-576 GCF_005508785.2 Acyrthosiphon pisum
GATATTTGTTGATTAAAAAAGTTTGAAATTTTAATAGAAGGTTCCTATTATATTGTTTCAAACGCAGATGAAAAAATTAAAAATCCATGGTCACAATTTTTTTTATAAGCATCTAAAGTTCAAATATTGACAAAATACATAAAAATGACGAAAATTTGCAAATTATTTTGAGTTAGAAATTCATGAAAAATTTTATTTTTAAATCTAAGATTTTAAAATGTAATACAAGATACTTCATAACTTTGTCTACCTTTTTTTAAAAAAAAATGTCTGCTAGCAAGTCAAATTAAATTTTTATGAGCGTTTGAAATTCATATTTTTACAACATTTGATATTCAGTCGGTTTCTCATGTAACGATTTTCTTATTTTGTTGTAATTAAAAAACGAAAGACTGTAGATACTTGACAATTTAACTGGATGTTTATATCAGCATTTTCTATATACGATAAAATATTGAAAATAATCTAAGTCTTTTTGAGCTGTTTACGGACATTGTCAGTTTTAAATTTTTTTAGTTTTTTTTTTTATAAATATCAATAAAGTTTTAACTGTTTTTTTGTTAGGTTAGACAGATT
>NW_021769625.1:0-812 GCF_005508785.2 Acyrthosiphon pisum
CCCATGGTCATTATAGTATAGAGTAAGTTATTACAAACATATATATTTAAATTATTTTACTAACATTTTCTCTTAATTTTACAGGGAAGATGATATATGGCCAGAACTTGAGGAAGATGGAGGGAACTGGAACGAGGAAGAGAAAGGATTAATGAGAGGTATTCTACATTACATAACCTGATTTTATATATTGTATATTTTTTTTTTTCTGTTAATTAGTTTTATTGTAAATATTAAACCTTATATGGTTTGTTATATATTGTAAATATTATCATGTTATATAATTATACTTGAGATAGATTAATGTATATACTTTTGTAAATGCAACACATTCAATTGAAATTATTGTAAATAATATGTATGTTTTATTAGTTTAAGTTAAATTAGTATATTTCATGTATATATTTTTGTAAACGCATCACATAAAATTGAAATTATTGTAAATAATATGTATGTTTTATTAGTTTTAAGTTAGATTAGGGTATAAACTTTTAGTTTTTCATGTTTATAATGTGCAATTGTTAGATGTTTAAGTTTTTTTATGTTTATAATGTATAATTGCTAGATATTTAAGTTTTTTATGTTTATAATGTATAATTGCTAGATATTTAAGTTTTTTATGTTTATAATGTATAATTGCTAGATATTTAAGTTTTTTATGTTTATAATGTATAATTGGTAGATATTTAAGTTTTTTCATGTTTATAATCATGTTTTTCTGTTTCAGGTAGATGGATGACAATATTAGTATAATTAAAAAACCTTGTAAATGCTATCATAAATATGTTAACATATAAATTAAAAAAACAATG
>NW_021769626.1:0-1151 GCF_005508785.2 Acyrthosiphon pisum
TATATAATATGTGTCGAGTGGATCACTTTAGTGGATGTGTTAAATTTAGTTCTAAGATTTATCATTGTACCTATACGAAAAAGATTCTGAGCAGAGACAGTCTTGTGTTTTTTGATATTCATATTTTTTTTTTTTTGAAGACGTAATATACAATCTATATCGAATGACATAATAAGTATATATGATATGAGACAGATAACATTAAAGTACAAAAAAAGAAGCGAGTAAAGAAGCCACTCAATGATGACACTGTATTGTGTTATTCATATTAAAGTAATTTATTTTACTAATAGAATTACGTTGGTTGATTTAATTTTCACAGAAAATATTGCATTTATTATAATATAATAATATTATTATTAATATTACATTACATATTAATTATTATATTATTATTGTTATATACAATTTTGAGGTACCTTACTGTATAACAGTGTAAATACATAATAGGTTAAAATTAGCCTAAAATTAACCTAAATATTTTTATAATGTCATTTAAAATGTAGTCAAAATTATAATATACCCGTATGTAAATATTTTAAGACCCCACGAATAATGTTTTTGAATTATGACAAAATAAATAACATCATTATTCTTCAGTTAAAATATATGTAATTTCTTCCAAATTCGAACTTAAAATGTTCATAAAGAAAATTTGTACATGTATAATTTGTAAAATAATTAAATCGCTCCACCTAGATTCAATTGCATAATAATATAATATACTAGCTGCCCGACCTTCCTCCGGTAGAAATTATTTTTTTATAATTTAATTTTAAAAAATAAGACTATTTTTTGGCTATACAAATAATATAATAAAATAAATTACATACCTATTGTAGTTATTGTTATTGCTAATTTCTGAAAATGATATATCCTACATTTTGAATTCAACCACTGGAGTGGTAAATTGTATTCTTTTTATTATAGAATAGAGATAAGGTAGAAAAATATGTAATAACAAATTATTTGTTCCATGAATAATATATATTTCAAATGGAAAAATGCAAGTGCAAACAAATAAATAACTAATCAATAATAATAATAATAACACAATATAAATAAACAGCGAAGTACGAACCAGTTTCCTTCGTCTCAAATTAAGTTAGATTCTTACATATATAGATGTTATATTTTGTAAAATACTTATA
>NW_021769627.1:0-832 GCF_005508785.2 Acyrthosiphon pisum
CAGTAGGTAGGTAGTGATTTTATAACTCGTGTTATTTTTAGAATTTATATAGTTTGTACATGCCTATTGTACATATACACAAAAAATGGAAAAATAAGAAAAACGACATACTGAGCCCGTAGTATGTTAAAGCCACAAAACAAAGTATATAGAATGAAATATGAATATACGCAATGTAAACGAAAATACTTAAGATACGGACGGCCTCTGTGGAACGGCTGACGTGACTGAGCCGAGTACGAATGTGGATATAAAAAACGTTATATTCAAATTGTATACGCTGTTTATGAGGATAAAGAAACACGAAACGCGCCATGGTCAAAATGTTATGTACAATGTTTGCAGTGTGTACAGAAGCGACCGTTAACGATACGCGCTGCCATGAATACCTACTATGTAGGTAACCTACATGTTATGTAATGGATGTACAAACGCACGGGATAGGTAATAATGCCGATATTATTATTGTGTCTGTCAAAATTGTACTCACCGGTATCAGAAATCGCCTGATCCAAAACCAAAAACACGTTTGAAGGAAAGCACTTGTTAGGAGTCTAGAAATATTAAAATGTGCAAAAGAATCACCAGGGTTCCTGTGCATATAGAAACGTCTCCTTCGAACGTTGGCCGTAGCCTGACTTTGGATAACACGGCAGAGTTCCGCTAGCTTAATTACCCTCTCCAATCCACCATCGTGCGATAAGTTAACTAAAGAAGGTCCAAAGGGCATTTAATGTTACGGGCAGACGGTAATAAAGATACAATCATGGAAATTTTGAAAAATGTGCAATTATAATTCCTAATAAAATAATAACATATAGATACGTAATAA
>NW_021769628.1:0-1142 GCF_005508785.2 Acyrthosiphon pisum
GCCACTGTTAATATTTTGAACCATTAAAAAAATGTACTTTCATTTATAAGCCCAGGACTATGAAAAATCTATTCCAAAATGATGATACAGTTAAATCAAAATTGTCGTTATGCAGTTATGCAAAATATGAGTAAAGATATAACACATATTCAAAAAATTTAAACAAACTTTCCAATAACCCCAGACTTAAAATAAAAGTAAGATTTTAAAATGCTGTTAATAATATTCTACCTTGAATTTAATACAAATTACTATTTAATGACAACAACAATCATTGAAAGAATTTAATATTTTTACTAATTTACTATTAATAATTTTATGTAAAAATTTTTTTTTAGTACTTTATATTTAGCAAATAATTAGTAGTTATTTATATAATATGTATAATTAATCACATACCTACTTACTATTTTTTTTTTTAAATCTTGTGAAATATTAAAAAGTAAACATTTATTAACATTAACGATTCAAGATCATGATTTAATCAAATCATTTAAAGTATTTGGCACAATTAAATTATGAATTATTTCTTATAATCTTACAAGCTTAAAACAATAAATATAACCTAATAAGTAATAACCGCTTATCTACTCAACGTATTTTCATGTACTTCACGATAACCTGGTAATAAGTATACTTATGAACCATGATAATATTATAGATAATCATGGTAATCGTGCACAGAACAAAATTAACAATACAAATAACACCTGATATGATTAGCGACAAGACGTGATAGTCCAATTATCCAATTAATTATAATATGTATGTATAACAATAAAAGTTATTGTCGGAAGTAGGTAGGTACACTGATAATCATTTATCACCATATCTTCGGTATCGAATTTATTACTTGTAACTTCTGGTCTTTATAAGCGATAAGTATATCAATAATATCATGACCAGTGGCACTATTAGCGTGGGGGAGAACTGTGCAACATAGTGGGGTATTTTGGGGCACAACTTAGGCTTAACTATCGTACTTACTGAATTGATTTGAATAGTTTATAATTTTTTACACTGGAGCACAAGAATCCAAATTATTGCGGTCTGCAGTACTGACTAGGTATAACGCATTTACACACAAACACCTCTCAAAACACCCCAACTTTGAGGAGTTGTATCTCGTCAACGGATAAACG
>NW_021769629.1:0-753 GCF_005508785.2 Acyrthosiphon pisum
TAACTGGATGGCTGTCAAAGTTTTTTACTGCCATTGAAAACACCAAATCACCAAAATTTAAATATTGCAGACGGTCTAACTAATCATTTAGCCGCCGCGATATTTTTAGGTGTCTAGCAGGTCACTCACCTCTATTAACCGAGTAGGCATTCCGGACAGCGTTCCTTACTGTCACCGAAAACGCAAATTAAGTCATAAATTACGTGTAAAAAAAATTCTAAACATTTCGGGAGTCCATGCAAATAATATAGCCACTGTATGTTATCCGAGTTATCCTCAATTATTTGAGATGAACAGGTCTCGGCAACAGGTATGCAATCCGACTGCGTCGAATCGCGGACGACGTTCATTACTGTCACCAAAAAATCAAAATTAAGTCTTAAGTTATGTGAAAAAATAATTCAAAACATTACGGGCGTCCATGCAAATCATATAGCCACCCTATTTTTTAGGTGTCTAGCAGGTCAGTCAATTCAGTTATCCGAGTAGGCAATCCGACTTCGTCGGATAGCAGACAATGTTTGACGACGACTGGGTCACGTAATCAGGTATGCAATCTGACTGCATCGAATCGCGGACAGCGTTCCTTACTGTCACCGAAAACGCAAATTAAGCCATAAATTACGTGTATAAAAATGTTTAAACATTTCGTGAGTCCATGAAAATTATATAGACACCTTATTTTTTTGGGTGTCTAGCACGTCTGTCTCCTCACTTATCCGAGTAGGCAATCCGACTGCGTTGGATAGCAGA
>NW_021769630.1:0-965 GCF_005508785.2 Acyrthosiphon pisum
TTTCGTGATCTTTCCATATTTTATCATTTTTTGAACTTTAAATGCTTATAAAAAAAAACTGTGACTAACGATTTTTAATATTTTTCATCTGCCTTTGAAACAATATACTAGGAGCCTTCTATTAAATTTTCAAGCTTTTTTATCCAACAAATAAAATTTTATTGATATTTTTAGAAAAAAAACTAAAAAAAAATGGAAAATGAAAATGTCTCTAAACAGTTCAAAATAAATCAAAATATTTTGAAAATGTTATCGTGTATAGAAAATAGAAATGTAAACAACCATTGAAAATTTCATGTATCTACGGTCATTTGTTTTAAAGTTACACCAAAAACCAAAATCGATTTTCTCGAAAACAGATTTTGCGTAAAAATTCCCGATTTTCCTTAATTTTTCTTTTGTTTTTCCCGGCGCTTTTGAAAACCACTGGGAAATTTAAATTTTGACGTCCCCAATGCACCAACGATATTCACTTTCTGATCGAACAAGATACTGAAGTTGAAAATCGTAGCATTATTTCGACTACTTATCGTGTACACAGACACAAAAAAAATAAAAAAACACATCATTGTAAAATCAATACATTCATCGTTCCACTCAGAATCTAAAATTTACAGTGGTGATGGCGAACAATTTTTTTGGGGAGTAGTAGTTGTTACAAAAAAATAGTAACATCCCAAGCACTAAATGTAAATTTGATATTCATATATGTACTTTTATATTTTGTAATGGCTAAAGATTTCAAATAATAATAATAAAAATAATAGTTTAAACTTATGTAGTTTTTTTTTTAAATATTAATATTGGTTATATTTTGATTTAGGTGAAAGACGTAAAAACATTAAAAGGAGACCATTTGTCCCGTGCAATTGGACGATTGGCCGGAAAAGGAGGACGGACAAAGTTTACCATTGAAAACGTTACAAAAACCAGAATAGTTTTAGCAGACACAAAAATTCACATTC
>NW_021769631.1:0-776 GCF_005508785.2 Acyrthosiphon pisum
ATTAAAAATCGTTAGTCACAGTTTTTTTTTATAAGCATTTAAAGTTCAAAAAATGACAAAATATGGAAAAATCACGAAAATTTGCAAATTATTTCGAGTTAGAAATTCATAAAAATTTTTCTTTTTAAATCTAAGATATGAAAATGTAATACAAGATTCCTTATAAGATTATCTACCTTTATCAAACAAAAAATATCTATAAGAAAGTCAAATTAAATTTTTATGATCGTTTGAAATTCAAATTTTTACAACATTGGATATTCACTCGATTTCTCATGTAGCGATTTCCTTATTTTGTTGTAATTCAAAAACGAATAACTGCAGATACATGAAAATTTTACTGAATGTTTATATTAGCATTTCCTATACACCATACAATTTTGAAAATATTTTGACTCTTTTTGAGCTGTTTACGGACATTGTAAGTTTTCAATTTTTTTAGTTTTTTTTTTCTATAAATATCAATAAAGTTTTATTTGTTGGGCCAAAAAGTGTATAAATTTAATACAAAGCTCCTGATATATTGTTACAATATCAGTTGAAAAATATTAAAAATACATAGGCACAATTTTTTTTTATAAGCATTTAAAGATCAAATTTTGACAAAATTTATCAAATTTTAATTTGAAAAATTATTTTGTAGTTAAAAATTTATAAAATGTTCAATTTTTGTATCTAAGATTTGAAAATTTAAAACAAGATTCCACGTAAGTAATTAATTCTGTTACCAAAAAATCTAAAAAATACATTTACACAGTTTATTTTTATAGTCATTT
>NW_021769632.1:0-693 GCF_005508785.2 Acyrthosiphon pisum
TTCCAATAGTTTTCAAAGCGCCGTGAAAAACAAAAGAAAAATTAAGGAAAAACGGGAATTTTTACGCAAAATCTGTTTTCGAGAAAATTGATTTTGGTTTTTGGTGTAACATTAAAACGAATGACTGTAGATACATGAAATTTTCACTGGTTGTTTATATTTCCATTTTCTATATATGTTAATTTTTCAAAATATTTTGATTTGTTTTGAGCTGTTTACGGAAAATTCCAGTTTCCAATTTAATTAGTTTTTTTTTTCTATGAATGTCAATAAAACTTTATTTGTTGACTAAAAATACTTGAAAATTTAATACAAGGCTCCTACTATATTGTTACAATGACATTTGAAAAATATTAAAAATCCTTAGTCACAGTTTTTTTTTATTAGCATTTAAAGTTCAAAAATTGACAAAATATGTAAAAATCACGAAAATTAGCAAATTATTTTGAGTTAATAATTCGTAAAAATTTTTCTTTTTAGAACTAAGATTTTAAAAATGTAATACAAGATTCCTTATAGGTCAATCTACCTTTATCAAAAAAAAAAATGTCTATAAGAAATCAAATTAAATTTTTATGAGCGTTTGAAAATCATATTTTTACAACATTTTGATATTCACTCGATATCTTACGTAACGAATATCTTATTTTATTGAATTAAAAAAACGAATGACTGTACATACTTGAAAATTTC
>NW_021769634.1:0-1028 GCF_005508785.2 Acyrthosiphon pisum
TAACTAGGGTTGGTACCAAAGAGCTGTATCCTTTTTAAAAACAAACCATTCAAAGACGACTTTGATGAATTATTCAATTCTCGTGACCCAATCCTCAAATTTAACGTTTACCTTATCTACAACAACAAAAATATATAGACCCACACATACAAAATATGTCCAATATTTATAGGAATAGATAACATTTTTTATTAAAAAATATAATTGTTTATTTTATACATACCTAACCTGTACTTTTAAATAGAAATAACTAGTGAATATTTAATAATGGTAATTACATTGTGTTACTAAAATTAAAATTATCCTTTAAGTATCAATTGTATATGCCTTCTATAATCTTAGGTATGTATCAAAAAACGTAATTATAATATGAAATAAAATGTACAGTAATGACTAATGAAAGTATATAATATATTCTTTTTTAGATTCTGAGTGGAACGATGAATGTATTGATTTTAAAATGATGTGTGTTTTTTTTTATTTTTTTTTTTATTTTTTTTTTTTATTTTTTTTTATTTTTTTATTTTTTTTTGTGTCTGTCATCACGTTTTAGGACAGTAAAAGTGCTTGGATTTTCTTCAACAGTACCTTTTCTGATAGGAAAGTGAATCTAGTTGGTACTTTGGGGGGTCAAAAGTAAAATTTTTCCAATAGTTTTCAAAAGCGCCGTGAAAAACAAAAGAAAAATTAAGGAAAAACGGGAATTTTTACGCAAAGTCTGTTTTTGAGAAAATCGATTTTGGTTTTTGGTGTAACTTTAAAAAAAATGACCATAGATATATGAAATTTTGACTGAATGTTTATCTTAGCATTTTCTATACACCATAACATTTTCAAAATATTTTGATTTATTTTGAGCTCTTTATGGACATTTTCATTTTCCATTTTTTTTTAGTTTTTTTTCTAAAAATATCAATAAAATTTTATTTGTTGGATAAAAAAGCTTGAAAATTTAATAGAGGGCTCCTAGTATATTGTTTCCAAGGCAGATGAAAAATATTAAAATCGTTAGTCACAGGTTTTTTTTT
>NW_021769635.1:0-764 GCF_005508785.2 Acyrthosiphon pisum
CTATAAGAAACTCAAATTAAATTTTTATGAGCGTTTGAAATTCATATTTTTACAACATTTGGTATTCACTCGATTTCTTACGTAACGATTTTCTTATTTTGTTGTAATTAAAAACGAATGACTGTAGATACTTGAACATTTCACTGAATGTTTATATTAGCATTTTATATATACGATAAAATTTAAAAAAATAATTTGTCTCTTTTTGAGCTGTTTACCGACATTGTAAGTTTTCAATTTTTTTAGTTTTTTTTTTCTATAAATATCAATAAAGTTTTATCTATTGGGTCAAAAAGTGTAAAAAATTAATACAGGGCTCCCGATACATTGTTACAATAGCAGTTCAAAAATATTACAAATACATAGGCACAATTTTTTTTTATAAGCATTTGAAGTTAAAATCTTGACAAAATTTATCAAATTTAAAATTGAATAATTATTTTGTAGTTAAAATTTATAAAATGTTCAACTTTTATATCTAAGGATTGAAAATTAAAAACAAGGTTCCACGTAAATATTTAAGTCTGTTACCAAAAATTCTAAGAAATACATAAGCACAGTTTATTTTTATAGTAATTTTAAGTTCAAATTTGGACGAAATTTCATATTAAAAAACCTGCAATAACTATTTTAGTTATTTTGTTGTGATTGTATAATATTATTCGTGGGTACATGAAACTTCTAAGTATAATATTATATATCTACGATAGTATCACACTATCACGTTTGTTGTGATGTATAATGCGTTATAAGTACCTAATGAA
>NW_021769636.1:0-963 GCF_005508785.2 Acyrthosiphon pisum
TACAAATGATACTAGGGAGGGCGAATCGCCCTCTCTACTCCAAACGAAAAATACAGCATTTAAACATTAATGTTTATTTACATCAGGATTTATACAGAATTGTAGGAACACTTTAGATTTATACAGAGTATACTCTGATGTTTACGAGATGAGGAAATCAAGTCGAAAATACAAATGATACTAAGGAGGGCGTTTCGCCCTCTCTACTCCAAACGAAAAATACAGCATTTCAATGGAAATATTCCATTGAAAACAAACACATTTCCTTAAAGTCGACAACTAGGGACTTGTCAGAGTATACTCAGATGAGGAAACTCAAGTCGAAAATACAAACGATAACAGGGGGGGGGGCGTTTCGCCCTCCCTGGCTTAAACGAAAAAAAACAGCATTTCAATCAGGTTTATATTCTCTTGTCTTAATCCTTCAAGAATATTTTTCTAATATTTTTTGTTTTGATTTATAATTAGAGTATTGAGATGGTTTACAAAGTCATTTCTACATATATTTGTTTTATAATGTCCCCAAGCTAATGTGTCAATACCATTTTCTAAAATAAATCTTTTATCATCATAAACACTCAAAGCTTTTTTGTTTTGTTTTACAGTAAAAACATCATGTTTCTTAGTTCTAAACATAATTTGTTTAACATATTTTGGTTCTTTTGTTTGTAAACAATTTTCAAAATCGTTAAAACATATTTTTTTTTCCACAACATTTTTTTTAACACCTTTGGCTTTTTTAATTTCTTTTTCACTATTGAAGATTCTATGTGAATATAATTTGGATCTTAAACCTATAAATTCAGACATAATTTTTCCATTTAACTCATCTTTAAATTTACCTAAGACTTTTTTGTTTTTTAAAGGTAAACCATAAATATTCTCTTGTGGATAATCTGACGTGTCAAATGGTCTAACATAGTTTTCATATCCTGGTAGAAATCGTCAGATTTATTTCTAATA
>NW_021769637.1:0-844 GCF_005508785.2 Acyrthosiphon pisum
TCCCGTTATATTGAAAAATTATTTAGCGGATAATTTTCTTGATAAAATTTTATGGATCTAAATCGAAATTCTAATAAGTAATTTCTAGGAAATTAAAATGTTAATACTAATATCTAATAAAATCCTTAAAAATGGTTTTACAATAATTAATAAATATTTAAGTTTATGTAATATTTATGTTATATTAGGATATAGTATTTTTTTATACTTGCATCATTTTTAAATGATATTTATATTGATAGATTAAAAGTAATTACTAACATTTTTAGATCATGTAAGTCCTCATATCTACTAGACTCATTACGATAGACATATTATTATTATCCTCAGTACACAAAGTTATGTCATATAAATTTAAAACGTTCGAATTTTAATATGGATAGTTACCTACACCAAAATTCTCAAAAAAAAATATCTGATGAATAATTAAAAGTTGAAAGGGGAGGGGGGAGGCTTAATATTTGAAAAACAGAAGATCGTATCGTCACATAATCATCCTTAAGCAGTAAACAAAATCTCAAGTATTCAAAAATATGGTCTTCAAGTGTATTTCAAAACTCTGAAAAACAGAGTTTGAATATATGCGTGATTTAAGGATCAAAATATAGGGTGAGAATTCTTAAAAAATCACCATGTATATATTATGGCGTGGTGGATATGTCGTATTATTCTACATTTAGGTATTAACTATAGTTATACGATGTAAAGTATTTGGTAAAAAAATTAAAATTTTTCTATTTATTGAAAAGCTTACATATGTGAGTCTAATCATTTATTAGTAATGAATAAATTAAAAATTTCACTGACACAATATTATGGATTTTTCCAAACATATTTTGTATGA
>NW_021769638.1:0-870 GCF_005508785.2 Acyrthosiphon pisum
AACTTGTCTTTAAAAATTCGCATTTATCAGGTTCTATTTTCAAATTATGAATACGTAAATCGTTCGAATACATCGATTATTTTATTATTATGGTCGCTCAGATTTTTCGCGTAAATTATTATATCGTCCAAGTATACAAGACATTTAAGTTGCAACATAGTAACATCTCAAACGTTTTGTCTCCTAGACGATTTCTCCTGTGTGTTAATACTTGGATTGCTCCACTAAACAGACGTTCCACTGGAGCTGAAGACGGAATAGTTGTGTTGTATTTTAAGAACACTTGTTTAACTATGGGATAATCTTCTAAAACACTAAATTCTTTTTTGGGAGAATTTAAGAACGTCAAAGCCTGTACACAAGAAAAGTTTGTAATTCTTGATTCATCAGCAGAGGATCCATTATTAGTGTTAAGTTCGTCGCGCTGTTTGGAAAAACATGTAGACATTATGTGCCCGGTTTTATTGCAGTAAGTGCAGAATAATGGTGCGCTGGCACTCGTAAAATTATTACGTGTCGGAATATTGTCACTTGGCTGTCCGCCATGTGTGTAATTTCTTTGAATTGAGCCCTTTGCCGACAATCGCGGGCTATGTGGTTATTTCGGCCGCAGATATAGCATCCTGTGTTAGTAATTTTATGAGTGCCTTCTTCAACGTCGTTCTCGGCACGTTGCACACACGAGAAGCACCGTTGACTGAGTACCCTTTTGTCCGTACAAGCTCTATCGCCCTGTATAGAGCAGGGTTGTTTTGAGCTTTGACGTAACCTCTAGATGCCTATACATTTATAGAAACACAAGTATAAACCCGTTTATTGCAAAAGAGACAAAAACTTACTTTTTTGGGGACAATTTTTAATTTATTGACC
>NW_021769639.1:0-1635 GCF_005508785.2 Acyrthosiphon pisum
TCTGGTATAGCCATATAGGTATTATACTATATATTTACAAATTAATATTATCTTAAATTATAATATATATTTTTTGTTTTATTGCTTGCTTATTGACTTAAGTTTTGTCTGTTTATTAAACATACCAGAAATTATTATCGATTCTCGAACAGTTTGTGGTAATTTTATATTTTTAGCCTCATCACCACCCATTTATTTATTTTTAAGTCATATTTTGCTCAAATTAAAAGTTTAATGTAAACACGCATTACAAAAAAATTAATTTTAATTTAGGTAGAATAGGGTATACTCAACTAAAATATTAACACAAATAGTTGAATCATACACGACTGTCGCAAGTTAACTGAAGTCCGTGATCAATGATAATTAATAAGAGTGCCAATCGGTTGTTGTTTTTAGAATTTGTATTAATTTTAGATTTTAGAAATTAAACTATACGAGATTATGATACTAATTATTATTATTGTTGTGCATATAACAATATTAATATGTTCATTTTCCTCCACAAAACACACTCACACAAAGTCACAAACAAATATACATAAATGCATACCCATACATACAATGTGTACGTCCCCGCATGCGTCTAAATATAAATATATTCCAACTATTCAATTAGTAAAAATGTATCATTGTGACAATAATGTACTTACATAGTATAATATTTTCTGAAAATTTTATAAAATAGGCATGTTTTTGTGCTAATAAAATATAGTAATGGTAAGACGGCAACAACTGGGCACGGCCCATCGGGCCGCTTTTAAAATCAGACAGGGGCAAATGCCCACCTTGCCCCCCCCCAAATGACGCCACTGCACCTACCTGCTGGAATTTGGAAGCATATTATCGGCTACAACTGCGCATTCATTTGTGCACATTTACCTTTTTTACCACTCACTCATGCATAATTTACGAACAATAGAAAACTTTTTCCAAAGAAATTTATCCATGTATAGGTTACTGCTCTACTCAAAATGTTCGAATTGGTTATTACTGGTGGTTGAAAATTATTATACTCAAACAACATTATCCTTCACCTTTTATAAGGCTTAGGACTTAACGTCTCATCATATTCTCATTTTATAGACTTACGGGCTTAAAAATATTGTTTGAGCTAGGTATTTATTTTAGAACAGCTTTCTTAGAAAGCCATTAATCACAATGTTGTCAAATTACAAATTACACAAACTACAATTAGGTGTACTTAATTATTTTTACAAAAAAGTCATGATATGCGTTTGAATTAAAAATGTTAAAAGATCAGTTTCTTTGGATGTGTAATAAAAAGATATTTTTTTCATATAATTTTGTTATTTTTATATTTCTATTCTACGGGTATTTTCTTTATTTGTTTTAATGAATTTATTTTTAAATCAGTATATTGACTAAAATTTTCATTAGTATTTGAATAATTTGGTGAATGTGTAGGAGGGAGGTATAATTGTATAAAATTAACTATTGTAGTGCATTTGAACGTTTACAGCTCCTTTCGTTGATGTTGTCTTCTTGAGCTATTGTCTGGTTCACTAGCCCATAATTCTGGCCCAAAATTAGCAAAAAAATAGGGGGGGTCTTGGGGGACTTAGTCCACCCAAATGTCGGTTAAGTCCCCTTAGTTCAAAATCTAGTAATTAG
>NW_021769640.1:0-970 GCF_005508785.2 Acyrthosiphon pisum
TTTTATTTACCACTTGTTCCACTGAACTCTCTTCAATATCTGAACTATCTGATTCCGTATTCATAAATACCTTATATTCATTAACATTATTAACTTTTACTCTTATTTATTTATTTTTTTTTTTATTTAAATATTTATTTACTTATTATATATATTTATTCTCGTACGTATTTATTTACGTGTGCCGCGTCGTATTATAGCGCGCGTTTACACAGACACACACTCACTGTACGCTCGTATTTATTCTTCGCACCGTAATGTATATTCACTAACACACACTCACTGCTATACCGCGTATGTATTTCTACACAGTTTTATAAACTATTGCAACCTTGGCGCGTCGCCGCGATCTTTTTACGAGTAAAAACGCGTTCGAATATTATTAAACTATTACTGGGTAGCTAAGCCAGCAATCTTATAACAATATTCAACTACCTATTTATTTATTATTTAATTCTTTTAACCGAATTATCACTTTTAACGACTTTAATTTATCACACAAAAATATTATTTTTATATATCTTATAATTATACTTATTCTAGGCTAGCCTTACAATTACTTTTTTTCTCAAATTTGACGTCACTATTTTCACTCAGAACAAAATCTATTTTCATCAATATATCAACTTATTTCTCTTTCAACAATTATTTATTATCAATCAATTTATTCTCTTCCAACAATTATTTATCATTCAATTTAATTCTTTTATTTCAATTCAATTACCTTTATTTCAATTCAACATTTATTCATCAATTATTCACTTATATTTCAACTCAAAAACTATTCATCAATTATTTCAATATATTTATTCAATTGCTACGCGCGTGCATCAATTTTTTAGATCAGCCTATACTACTGTCTATCACTATTTATTCTCAATAATCACTATATATCATTAGATCAGTCCCTTGCTGTCTATTTACCATAAAGACTCTTAGATCAGTCTATCACTGTCTATTAAAATATTCC
>NW_021769641.1:0-841 GCF_005508785.2 Acyrthosiphon pisum
TATTATAGGTAAACTGAAATTAATTATTTGAAAAGCTGAACAAATATTTAATTTAAAAAGAAACGCTGATTATATTCAATTGTTTAAATGGATCAAATCAGACGTACTCAGAATTTAAAAATCAATATTATCTAGTCTAAATAGTAGAAATAGTAGAAATACAGACTGGTATACAATAATGGCTATATTTTCTATTTTTTTCATTCAGTAATTTGTGTCATATTATGTATTAGAACAGGGGTCTCCAAACTTTTTTATTGAAGGGCCACAAAAAATATCAAATGCTCTTTGCGGGCCAAAAGTTTATTAACACATATAATTTTTAATTTTATGAAAATATAGGTATACAATTATAAGTTAACTTTAAATCTTTTTATAAAATATTGTCTACAATGTAGAATTGGTATAAATTTAAATGATAATAATAATATATACATTGTAATTTTAATAATTTTTTTTTTAATGAGAAGTATGAAATTGATGTTTTTCTGCTAATATTCGATCGAATTGAGGTTGTATGTTGCTAGTTCCAATTTTCAAAATTGACTCCAAGTGTTTGTCAGTCATGGCCGATCTATATTTCGATTTGATGTATTTCATTTTAGAAAAAGTTTGTTCGCACAAATAAGTCGTAGCAAATACAGATATATATTCAATTGCAAATTTTTTTAAATTTGGATACTGTATATCTGGGAGAAATTTATAAAAATCAGCTAAAGTCTCTTCACGATGTTTGATTTTCAGTGCATCATTACTTTGTAAATCAATCATTAAATTACACATATATAGATATCTATATTTTATATTTATATCTATATTTCTATATTACCGTCTTTATGGG
>NW_021769642.1:0-1303 GCF_005508785.2 Acyrthosiphon pisum
AATTTGGAAATTTTCGTCATTTTTACGTATTTTGTCAATATTTGAACTTTAAGTGCTTATAAAAAAAATTTCAATTTAATTTTTTTCATCTGCCTTTGAAACAATATAGGTACTAGGAGCCTTCTATTAAAATTTCAAGCTTTTTTAACCAACAAACAAAATTTTATCGATATTTATAGAAAAAAAACTAAAAAAATGGAAAATGTAAATGTCCGTTTTGAGCTCAAAATAAGTTAAAATGTTATGGTGTATAGAAAATGCTAATATAAACATCCAGTCAAAATTTCATGTACCTACGGTCATCTGTTTAAGAGTTGCACCAAAAACCAAAATCAATTTTTTCGAAAACAGATTTTGCGTAAAAATTCCTATTTTTCCTTAATTTTTCTTTTGTTTTTCTCGGCGCTTTTGAAAACTACTGAGACATTTTTACTTTTGACCCCCCAAAGTACCAACTAGATTTACTTTCCTATCAGAAACGATACTGTTGAAGAAAAGCTAAGCATTTTTACTGTCTTAAAAGGTGATGAAAGACACAAAAATAAAAAATTGAAAAAAAATAAAAACACACATTATTGTAAAATCAATACATTCATCGTTTCCCTAAGAATCTAAAATATAGATGAAACTAATAGTATAGCTTTGCTCAATATTGAAAGACAACAAACAAATTATATTAACATAGAAAATATAATTGACAATTTTGCAAGCAGAAAGGCAAGAAAAATGAATTTTTCAGTATTTATTTATGAGTTGACTGTTAATGTATGGTATGTTCAATTTATTTGTTATTTAATAATTATTTATATTTAAAATGAATAAAAAAGGCTACAAGTTATTACATTTATTTATTTGTAAATACATATAGGTACCTAAAATTCCAAAGTATGTTTTCAAATACGGAAAAATTAATTTTTCAATTTTCAAGAGTGAGGAGGGGGCCATTCATTTTATTTACACACGTGCCCAAATTGGTGTAGTTGCGGCACTGAGTATACTGTATTGCGTTAAAGCTTAAAAAGAGATTTGGATTTCCTTAATAATTTTGTATGCAACATAACATTAATAATTAAATTATATACGCACATAATAACATATAGGTATCTGGTATAAATGATTTAGGTATATATATATATATAATTTATGTTATCATATCGATATGAAGGTACCTATACAAAAAGGTCCAAATTCGTTTAATAGGTATACTACACATTGGAATTTACGGATAAAAGTTTACGAAACCTAGTTTCTAATAAGCCCATACTCAACAGTTGTCTGTAAATTATTTGACTAAATAATTCTT
>NW_021769643.1:0-1431 GCF_005508785.2 Acyrthosiphon pisum
TATTAAATTAATCTATCTTCTTTCCAGAGGTTTAATCTACACCCAAACATTCATACCAAGCTGAACCCGTGCACTCCGTTATCAGTAAAAAATTGCAACTTAAAAAAATTATGATTGTTCAACTATTTTTGGATGTAACTTGTTGTAATGTTCAATAATTTGATTTGGTGCTAGCTTGTACCTGATATGCCCAAATAACCAATGTAAACCAATAATAAATAAATACTTATTTCTATTGTAGACTGTAACCAATGGCAACTATTTAAAAAATAAATAAAAATAAAATTTTCAATTTCCATCGTGAATCTCGAGATCCCTGTTTGAGCACCTCTTTAAAATGCGAATTTCGAAAAATCCTTTCTTAGTGCGCCTATAAATAGTAATAAGTACATTCACTGAAAATGTCATATCCATAGCTTCAGCAGTTCCGGCTAGGCGATGATGAATCACCCAGGACAAGTCTTTTTATATATACAGATTATTATAATACTTAAATTACATTTTTTCCACATAGATGTACGTAAAATTCAGTAGAACCTAACAGCTATTACATCTGAAAGGCAAGGTGTATAGCTGAGGCTTATAGAACCCGCGAATAAATTTGTTTATTTTTGCTTGCAACTATTGGTTACGCGAGAGAAAAAAAAGTTACACATCCAACTATCTGAGTTTTATTTATACCCGGACAACGCCGGGTAATAAAGCTAGTAATATAATACAAAGTATTGGTGTAGTTTCTGTAGTTACTAAAATCGATTAATAACTTGTTATCGAATCTCAGAGCTTTCTTAATATCACCTGTTACTTATAAGACATTTTTAAAAATGTATTCAAGGTAGCTAGAAAGTTACAAGAAAAACGATTTGATACAGTGATAGACCATAGTTACGTCTTGTTAAGTTTTTCCTAATGCGTTGAGAAAATGTTTAATAAAAATGTCTTGATGACCGCTTTATGATGACAGATGTGCACAGTGCACGCATACCAATGATAATTTATTACGGACACGACTATACGTGGTTCATATTTTCATTACTTTAGCAATCTAATTGGGAAAAGAGGACGCCAGTCACCCATTTGAAGGTCACATGTTTGAAAACCATAGAATGAAAATGCACACGAAAAATTATCCGTATTTTTCTTTATTTACGAATCACAACGTGTGCGCGAAAAACTTGTCGAGCACTGGTCGCCGTAAGTTATAGGGGAGAGCGGGGTTAGTTGTTACAATTTCACAAATATAATTTTAATATTTTTTCTTTGATCAGTATCATAATTTACGTAAGACCATTGTATTGTAACTTCTTAGGTAACTGTCTGAGTAAAAAAAGTCAGAAAAAGTACATTTTTAATACTAAAATCAATATTTTTTTAGTCACCTTGTCAAACTATAACAACTTTGCTCTGGGGTGGGGTAAATTGTTACAGCCC
>NW_021769644.1:0-947 GCF_005508785.2 Acyrthosiphon pisum
AATAAAGGTAACTTATCTACTACGGTTTATGATATTATAATGTGTATAGTGTATGTAAAAATATCATACATGTTTTTGTTGTTATTTTTTTTTGACAATGATGTACTGCAAGTTGTATAATAATAATATTTAATATTCCTATACAATACCTAATTATTGTATCATAAAGATGTGAACTTCTCAATTTCTCTTTTTTAAAAAATATTCAATTGTTTTTTTGTTTTTTATTTTTTTTTAGAAGCGAGTAAAGACCAAATAAATTCTAAAAATTTTCTAAATTTTAATGAAAAATATCCAACAGATCGAGGTTTATTTGAAAAAAATATTAATGACATCTTAAAAAGAAGTATACTGAATTTTGGACCTTGTAAGCCAACAACAAATTTTCCATCAAATATTCACGGAAGACAGTTTTCTACTGATTACTGGAAGTATGTTAAAAATAAAAAGTCTTTTAGTACGATTCCTAAGGTGGTCTCCTATAATGAATCAACCTCAGCCAATGAACAAGATGCGGCTAATTTGTTTTCTTTGTACTTTTCTTCCGTTTACTCTGTAAATATTATTGATCTTGATACTACCTCGTTAGGAATCAAGTCATTTGACTTACCTAACAAAGTAAATTTTACTGTTGATGATGTTTATAAGAAGTTATCTAAACTACATGGTAATTGGACTACTGGTCCAGATGGCTTATCCGGTGAATACTTATATCAACTGAAAAATGTTATAGCTTTCCCCCTCTGGACTCTTTTTAAGCGTTCGCTTGACGAAGGAATCTTTCCTTCTATGTTAAAGTTCAGCTCTGTCACCCCTGTACATAAAGCTGGTGAACTGTCCAATGTATCAAACTATCGTCCAATCTCCATCCAATCACATATCTCCAAAATTTTTGAATCACTAGTCATGCAATGTATTCAACCATCGATCAATAGAATACTTATGGA
>NW_021769644.1:2915-5924 GCF_005508785.2 Acyrthosiphon pisum
GGACTATGGAAATTTCAAATCTGAATGGATTAATGGCATTAATGACTGGCAGCACTTGTCTCAATGTATACAAAGACACGAAACTAGTATTCAACATTTTGATGCACTTAAAGTTCATAATTTGTGGGTCAAAAATCAAACAGTAGATGCAAATTTAGAAAGACAGTATTCAGAAGAAGCTACAAGTGGAGAAATGTTCTTAAACGTTTAATACAAATTATTCTTACAATAACTTCAGGAAATACTGCTTTAAGGGGAAATGAGGGAAGTTTAAAAATTCAAAATCCAACTGAAGGGAATTTTTTGAGGATTGTAAAATTACTTGCTCAATTTGATCCTATTTTAAACAATTTATTAAGTAATGAAGAACAGAAGATAAAGTATTTAAGTTGGGCTATACAAAATGAATTGATTGACATTTTAGCGACAGATTTGAGGCGTACAATTTGCAATGATATTAAATCAAGTTGTTTTTTTTCAGTTATATTAGATTCCACCCAGGATATAACAAAAAAAGATCAAGTGAGTCTCGTTATTCGGTACACTAAGGTAGATTTTGAACAAAAGATTGTGGAAGTAAAAGAATCCTTTTTGGGATTTTTTGTGTTAAAAAAACATGGTGCAGCTGATTACTCCAATCTTTTATTAGAATTATTATCCAAATATGAATTAAACATATCCAAATGCCGTGGTCAAGGATATGACGGTGCCGCAGTAATGAGTGGTTCATTTAGTGGACTCCAAAAGAGAATTTGTGAAATAGTGCCCAATGCAACTTTTATGCACTGCTGTTCTCATAATATTAACTTAATAATATGTGATGCCGCTAAGAGTTCCAGGAAAGTTCAATCATTTTTTGAAATTGTACAAGATATTTTCAATTTTTTTAGTTCAAGTGGTCCCCGGTGGACCGATTTAGCTTTCGGCGAAGAAGAAGGAACTGTTATTAGAAAAGTTGTATTAAAAAAACTATGCGCAACTCGGTGGGAAGCCCGTCATAATGCATTATATTCTTTGAGAATGCGGTTTGTAGATATTTTAAAAGCTCTCACAAAATTACAGTTGACAAGTACAAAAAAAAATGAAAGAGATATGGCCTTAGCTCTTAAGAAAAAGTTAGAATCACCAGAATTTATTTTGATATTGTGTGTTTGGGAAAATATTTTAAAGTCTATGCAATTTGTATCCAAAAAACTGCAGTCTGTTGACTTGCATTTGCAACAGGCCTTGGATCAATTAAATACGGCCATCTCAGATATCAAATTGATGCGTGAAAACTATGATACAATTGTTGACAAAGCAAAAAAAATGTGTGATTCATAGGAGTATACCATTTACATTCCATCAAAGCCGTGAACGGTATAGTAAATTATTTCCCAGTGAAATTGATGGTGATAGACGACTAACAATTACCCAGGATAATTTTAAAGTAACTGTTTTTTATCCTGTTATTGATACTATATTATCACAGCTAAAATTTAGATTTACTGGATTGAACACTGTATGTGATTATTTCAGATTTTTAATACCGTTTAGTATGATTTCAATGACAAAAGAACTTTTAATTAAGTCAACTTATGATTTTATTGAAAAGTACCGTGACGATATTAGTAGTGACTTCACGCGTCAAATAGTCAGTCTTCAAGATTTTTTTCTTTCAAAGGATAATACCACTAATACCAGTGACATTAAAAAGATAACAATAAAAGATCTATCATTATTTATATTAAAAGAAAATCTATCAACTATTTTTCCTGATGTATTTACGGCTACAATGATATTCATAACTATGCCAGTCACTTCTGCTTCTGCTGAAAGGTCTTTTTCAAAACTAAAACTCATAAAGAACTACCTACGTAGTACCATTTCACAAGATAGATTATCAAGCTTGGCTTTACTTAATATTGAAAGGCTGCAAACTTCTGAAATAGATGTAGACAATATAATAAATATTTTTGCAAACACAAAAGCCAGAAAAATGAATTTTTTACATTAAAACTTTAAATATTTTGTTTAAAAAAAAATTGTGTATTTTTAAATTTTGGGTTTATTAAAACCTTATAATAAAAAATCATTTAAAAATTTAGGCAAGGCTGTTAATTTTTATACTTACTATAATAAGAGCAATAAGATATTTATTTAAACAATCAGTTATTTATTTTAGCTTATTCTATACCATTAATAATTCTTATTGTTCTCTTTCAAACAGATTGAATAAAATGTAGGAACCAAAAAAAATATATATATGTTAGTATACATAAAACCTAAAAATGTTGGCACTTATAGATTGTAATACTTACAATAAAAATTAATTTAGGAAGGGGCCCAAAAAAAATATCGCACACGGGCCCCTTACTATGTAGTTGCGGCACTGAATGTAATACAAGATTCCTTATAGGATAATCTACCTTTATCAAAAAAAAAATGTCTATAAGTAACTTAAATTAAATTTTTATGAGCGTTTGAAATTCATATTTTTACAACATTTGATATTCACTCGATTTCTTTTGTTGTAATTAAAAAACGAATGACTGTAGAAACTTGAAAATTTCACTGAATGTTTATATTAGCATTTTATACCTATATACGATAAAATTTTGAAAATAATTTGACTCTTTTTGAGCTGTTTACGGACATTGTAAGTTTTCAATTTTTTTTAGTTTTTTTTTCTATAAATATCATTAAAGTTTTATCTATTGGGCCAAAAAGTGTAAAAAATTAATACAAAGCTCCTGATACATTGTTACAATAGCAGTTGAAAAATATTAAAAATACATAGGCACAATTTTTTTTATAAGCATTTGAAGTTAAAATGTTGACAAAATTTATCAAATTTAAAATTGAATAATTATTTTGTAGTTAAAAATTTATAAAATGTTCAACTTTTATATCTAAGGATTGAAAATTTAAAACAAGATTCCACGTAAATATTTAATTCTGTTGCCAAAAATTCTAAGAAATACATAAGCACAGTTTATTTTTATAGTCTTTTTAAGTTCAATTTGGGAC
>NW_021769645.1:0-2290 GCF_005508785.2 Acyrthosiphon pisum
CACAATCGTCGTCGCATACCCCGAATAGTGTTTTCATTGCTGATCCCACAAAATTTACTAATCCCCGTCTTTTCCTACTTGGAAAAGTGGTTGCTTCTCCCGAATATTCAGAGTACCTACCTATCGATTCGTACATTTTTTCGCGTTGTAACGAAATTTCTTGGAACATAACCTTAAAAATATCGTCTAATCTCGAACACATTTCGGGTGCCGTTACGTTCGTTTTACAATTATTAATCATTATACTTATTTCCGTATTTAATTTATCGTGTCTACTGTCGTAATTTTGCAATGGCAAATACGTTATTAATTGCCAGGTAGCTCCTGTCAATCTTACAGTTCCGTAATTTTCATAATACATCATTGTTTGATTTTTAAATTCTTCCACCTTATAGGTGTAGTAAACCGACGTTATATTTTTATTACTTTTATAACCAAGTGCATTCTCACGATAGGACAACAACAAGAACATAAACTCTTCGACGATTCCAAGAATCGCGCCGACTATTACAAGAGCCGCGTACAATGTACGAACCTTGAGTTTTAAAATATATATATTTTCACTTCTCCACGATATTGCGAAAACAAACCTATAAAAATAACCCGAATTAGATATCTGTTTTCGTGGAAGACGAAAACAAGCTTATTCAAATTTGCACCTGCAATTTAATTGCCGATCATAAAAAAGGGATGCTTTGGCAATAACAACGTCCAGCACCGGTTTCCTTTCAAATATCCACCTCCTGGACTCTACCGTGTACGTTTGTATCCGTATAGATTTTATATAAATATAGGATAAGGTCTATAGTAAAATTAGAATTAGTACAGAGCTGCACTACGCACACGCTGATTTCTCGGGCAGTCGCTTGTCGCTCTGTCCTCAAATTTATATAACTTTTAAATACTTTGTTTATTTTTAATAAATTACTTATAACTATTTACTGTAACACTTGTCATTCTGCAAATCTCTCCTTTGAAAAACCTCTTTCATCATCAACGTCGTTGGATTCAAAAATTGTAAGCGTTAGTGAGGGATCACTACATAGGGAAGTTGACTTTGAATTGCTGTTATTAAATAAAACCTAAAATAATATATATACATATTAGCGTCCAAATTTATGAAAATTAGCTTTATCATGCTATATTAACGTATGCTTCATAATTCTCATTCATGCGAACAACTATTTTGTTCTCGAATTGTCCGAAATTATATTTGATATATAGTTTTATTTTCAGCGAGTTCCAGTGGTTGCCTGTGTTCGAATAAGCTATGGTAGCAACACCCACTGTTCTCCCACTGTCATTAAAATTATAAACCTATAAATGTTAGTTTTTTTTTCTTTAAATATTTTGCTCAATAATTTGTAGTGTTAGACTTTTCCATGCTTTATTAGTTTGCATTTATCTACTAGGAACTGTATCACCTCGTTATTTATTTATTCTAATCATAACTAACTCTTAATTAATTTATACTAATTTTCCTATATTATTTCTACATCATTAATAATTATTCAATACTTTTATTAGCCTATTTCATATATTCGTCTATATACTTCAATAACGTTTCTGGTTCCGGTACATAATCCATGTATTCGACCAGATCCTTGCAACACTGTGTACCTAATTTCCCTCTTCTTTTCGACATATCATATAAGAAAGTCACAAGGCTTTGTGTAATACGTTTAAGTTCACTTTCCGAAAATGGTTCGCTTAACTGTTTATTTGCTACTTCTATATGTCCAGGTAAACATTTTGGTACATTACCGCCGCCTACTGAACTTGTATCGTGTTCCCCATGTAAGATTGCAATGTCCAAATTGACGCAAAACAATAGATTTTTATTCCTATAATTAAAATATTTGGTTACTTAAGTCGTAATTATTTCTATCATCTAATTAGTTATATATATATTTTATATTATTATTATTATTATTTTATTTATCTATTTATCTTTTTTTTTTTTTTTTTTTTTTATTAAAATGTCGTTATGATTAAAACTGAAATGATAGCTTTAACTTTTATGTACAGTTGTACAACTGATTTTCTTTTTCCCTTAATTGAGCTTGAGAGGTATTAATACGTTATGCAAGTAAAACCACCGATAAGATAACACGTGAGCGGGTTTCACAGCTTACTGAATAGATCTAAATTAATAATTTTGAATAAGGAAGATTTTCCATTGGATGCGGTTTTCAGCTGATATAAAATATAGAGTATTGATCTTTATGGTTTGTTGACAAGCATAAGCTTTAAAATCACTTCAAAATGTTAAACTCTAGTTGTGACTTTC
>NW_021769645.1:3762-4583 GCF_005508785.2 Acyrthosiphon pisum
AAAAACGCGTTCGAATATATTAAACTATTACTGGGTAGCTAAGCCAGCAATCTTATAACAATATTCAACTACCTATTTATTTATTATTTAATTCTTTTAACCAAATTATCACTTTTAACGACTTAATTTATCACACAAAAATATTATTTTTATTATACCTTATAATTATACCTACTTATTCTAGGGCTAGCCTTACAATTACTTTTTTTTTTTTTTTCTCAAATTTGACGTCAACTATTTTCACTCAAAACAAAATCTATTTTCATCAATATATCAACTTATTTCTCTTTCAACAATTATTTATTATCAACCAATTTATTCTCTTCCAACAATTATTTATCATTCAATTTAATTCTTTTATTTCAATTCAATTACCTTTATTTCAATTCAATATTTATTCATCAATTATTCACTTTTATTTCAACTCAAAAATTATTCATAAATTATTTCAATATATTTATTCAATTGCTACGCGCGTGCATCAATTTTTTAGATCAGCCTATACCACTGTCTATCACTATTTATTCTCAATAATCACTATATATCATTAGATCAGTCCCTTGCTGTCTATTTACCATAAAAACTCTTAGATCAGCCTATCGCTGCCTACCAAAAAATATTCCCAGGTAAGTCCTCCGCTGCCTATCATAAAAAACCCTAGAACAGTCTATTACTGTCTATTACAAAAAAAAAATACCTAGGTCAGTCTACTGCTGCCTTTACAAAAATTACATATGTTTCCCTAACAAGCTTGTTTTTATTTATTTTTATTCAAATATTACACCTTCACCAATAATATTTTAAAATTTAACGCTGGTTTT
>NW_021769645.1:4633-5453 GCF_005508785.2 Acyrthosiphon pisum
ACGCTGATTTTAAAATTTAAAAACCAACGTGAGACGTGCACTCCAAAAGCTCTAATCTTATTTATAATATCTTTATATTCAACTTAATTAGTCAACTCACAATACTGTTGCTCCAACTGCTTGGGCCATTCTGTCTATTTGTCTGTCTCTGCTTGCTTGACTCGTTCTTTCTCTCCGGAGTTGTCAAGGGTGATCGGTCCTCGACTGTGACTCGTGTGAGCTGCCTCCGTGGAGTTGAAACGTTGATAGTAGTCGCTGCACCGGAACTGGACCTCTGACGTTGAATTGACTGCTCGCCTCGACCCCAGAAGTTGAAATCCGCCGCGTTGACTGCTTGACTCGCTTCTAACTCCTTGAAAGTTCCGTACTCGACTGCGCCAGTGTAATATTCTCGTTGTTGGACTGGTCAGATTAATATTCTGATAGCCGTTAACTACGAGTATATTATGATTTTTGCAGGAAGCGAGACCGCTCGTGTTGATGATGAAGATGTTGACAGGGTAGTTATAAATGAATGTAGACAGATGAAAGATACTTTGTAGTTTATTTAAATGCTCTTCAGTAATAAATGACAAGTTACTACACAGAGTGACGTGAAGGTGCTTGTTGTGCTCTGGAGTAAACACGTCTGAATACAGGCTGTTTCAGGCTCCCTTTTATATTCGGGTCCCTGCTCCCCCTGCCTATCGATACGCTATCTCTTCTCTAACGGATGTGGTCCGTGTGACCATCGACTCAGCCCACGCATTTACAATATTCCTATCTAATCTGAGTATTCGCTATAATGCGTTGCCAGCTAATTTATTATCTGTGTTGTTGT
>NW_021769646.1:0-1124 GCF_005508785.2 Acyrthosiphon pisum
AACGTATAAGTACCTAACGCCTAAAATTGTACGCATAGGCAACCAAACATTGGGATTTGACTTCATTTTGTAGGTTTATAAATATTACTTTTAATTCTGCTTAAGCCGCATCTCTTTTTCGATTAAGGTCGGTACTAGTTTGAATTGTGGACCACTGTTATGTACATCGGACAGTTTGATGGAATCGACTTTTTGTTAATTTGTTATACTTACAAATAAAATAATTAACAATAACTATTATTAATAGGCAGATACTAAATCAATTTGTTAATAAGTCGATTAACCTTTTAAGTACTTTTTTTTACATTTTACAAGATTTAGGAAAAACCTTATTATAAGTTATTAAACACACAATGAATAATATTTTTATATGACACACACATAATAATATAATTTCTAAAGAAAATAATGATTGTATAAATTCGGCTGCAGGTATTAATTATATTATAATAAAAACTTCAACGTTAATATAAAAAAGGTGGGTAAGTGGATGTCGCTCTGCTGTACAGTAGGTTAGAAGTGGGTCACTGTATAATGGACAGTATTAAATTTGAATTCAATGATATAATATCACTGTATAAGAAAAACGATTCTGAGCGGAGACGGTATATCAGTCTATGTATTAGACATATATATACTTATCTATGGTATTAAAAAAAAATTGACCTATAATAGGTACCTATAATAAATTCCAAATTAATCATATCATAATATCTATTAGGTACTTATAAGTTATAACGCGTTATACATCAACAAAAAACCGTGGTAAAATCATAGATATATAATAGTATACTTTAGAAGTTTCAAGTACCCACGAATAATATTATACAATCACAACAAAATAACTAAAAGAGTTATCCTAGGTTTTTAATATGTAATTTCGTCCAAATTTGTACTTAAAATGACTATAAAAATAAACTGTTTAAATGTATATTTTAGATTTTTTGGTAACAGAATTAATTACTTACGTGGAATTTTGTTTTAAATTTTTAATTCTTAGATACAAAAATTGAACATTTTATAAATTTTTAAGTACAAAATAATTTTTAAATTAAAATTTGATAAATTTTGTCAAAATTTGATCTTTAAATGCTTATAAAAAAAATTGTGCCTATGTATTTTTA
>NW_021769647.1:0-1679 GCF_005508785.2 Acyrthosiphon pisum
AAAAGTCATATTTATAAAAAAAAAAAATGAACTTGAATAAAAAACCATTTTTTATTGAAAAATGTAAATAGAATAAAAGCCTGATTGATTAATACATCTAAATCGGATAAATTAGAAAAAAAAAGTATTATATGAATGAAAAAAAAATTAATTTGAATAAAAAACTATTTTTATTGAAAAATTTAAATAAAATAAAAAATCCTTGCTTAATAATAATCCAAATTAGATAAAAAAAAATGTGTAATTTGAATAGAAAAACTGATTTGGATAAAAAAGTTTAATAGGAATAAAAAAAATAATTTGAATAAAAGACGATTATTTATTGATATATCTAAATTAAATAAAAAATCCTTGTTGAAAAAAAATCCTAAATCGGATTAAAAAAAGTCTTATATGAATAAAAAAAAATTAATTTGAATAAAAAACCATTTTTTATTGAAAAATCTAAATAGAATAAAAGCCAGGTTGAATAAAAAATCTAAATTAAATAAAAATTCCAAACTTGAGAATTTCCCCAGCCCCCGAACCAACATTTTGACTTAGAAAAAAAACTAAATCTCTACAAATGAAAAAAATTAGATTACAAACCAATATAAACCGGCTACAAATGAATGGTGAAAAAAAAAATTCAAAATTCAAAATTTGGGCATTTCCCCAGTGTAATGGGCATGTATTAGAAGGTATTATAACCGCTTTTACTTATTCGAACCATACTATGCGGTTCTCCTTGTAAAAGCATTTAGCATAACAACCTATGAGCACAAGACGGTGGTTTCTTCAGTACGACAACAACAACAACTTTTATGACCACACCCAAGGCACCTGCGAGTTCCGTATACTGACCACATCAAAGGAGCTGACAGCATATGTATATAAGGGAGACAGGAGCACAGCCTGATCAGATGTACCTGGACCAGCAAGACCGAAGTCAGTTCACGCCACCAGCCATTATACACCGCTACACCGCTACACCGCTACTACCACGAAATAATTCTACATAATACTATATTTTGATTGTTCTAAATTATTAAAACACATATTATTACTTTGAAATTAGTATTATTATTTCAAACTACAACATCGTTTGGATTCTGAAAGGGCTGCACGTAACACTGGCGCAGTCGGACTGGATTTCATTCAAAGGAGGCAACCATCAAAGGCTACAGTCAACAAGGAGGAATTGATCACTCTTCTAAGGCGACAACTCCGAGGAAGAACCAACAACAAACAAAAAACTACGCTGCAGTTCTATCAAAAACCATACATCATGTCATCAGCATCGAGGAACACCGCTTTATTGTAAGTGGATAATTATTTTTGAATTTGTTACATAGACGTATGCAACATAATTAAAACATAAGTACCTAATATTAAGTAGTCGAGTATAAGTATAATGGTGTAAAACGTATATTGAATTATTATTTAAAATATTATTATTGAAGGGCATATTATTGAAGTTATTATTGAGGTTATATTGAAGTTATTATTGAGGTTATTATATTGAAGTTATTATTGAGATTATTATTGAGGTTATTATATTGAAGTTATTATTGAGAATATTATTGAGGTTATTATTGAGGTTATTATATTGAAGTTATTATTGAGGATTATTATTGATGTTATTGAGTTATTGAATTTATAAAGGGTTATTGAATTATTATTGAAGTTTTTATTATTGA
>NW_021769648.1:0-782 GCF_005508785.2 Acyrthosiphon pisum
TAATTAAAACTGGCCTGGATGCTCTTAAAATTTGCAGCTCTTCTATTTTTACGAATTCGAATAAGCTATTAAAAATTGTATGTGTACTGCCTGTTTCAACATCCACCCCAGAAAGAATGTTTTCAACATTAAAGAGGGTTAAGACATGCACTAG
Organism: Acyrthosiphon pisum; assembly: GCF_005508785.2. Lineage (NCBI taxonomy): Eukaryota > Metazoa > Arthropoda > Insecta > Hemiptera > Aphididae > Acyrthosiphon > Acyrthosiphon pisum. Next base: position 155 of record NW_021769648.1, read on the forward strand.
AAACTTAATGCTTGAAGTATAACACTCTTAAACTTAAACTAATGTCCAACTAACATTCAAAAAATACTAACATTTTATTTTACGATCGTTTGAATGGATTAACGTTGTTGGCAGTACATAAAGATATCAATGTTACACCAGATGAAGTCTTAGATGAAATAACCAAAAGGCCAAGAAAACTTGAAATAGTACTTTAGGTTAGGTAATTGTAATATCTCTAAAATCTTAATTTACATTTTATAAAATGTTAATTTTGAATAATATGTTACCTGTATTATGTATATAATATAATATTGTGATTTGTACTACATTACCCATTCCTAATTCCTAAACCAGATGAAGTGTTAGATGAGATGGCCAAGAAGCCAAGGAAAATAAAAATTCTCCTTAAGTTAATAAAAATTATATAATTAATATACAGTAAATATTATATAGTAAACTATATAGTTAAAATAATATATTAAACCTACATGTATATTATTTATTTACGTATGGGAAACATTTTATTTATTAATATTTCAATTTGAAAGTCTAAATTTATTAAAAAGTTTGAAGTTTAAAGTTGAAGATTAAAATTTTTATTCTAAGTTGTTCAGGGGATAACGTAAATTAAAGTATATATTCAGTA
>NW_021769649.1:0-808 GCF_005508785.2 Acyrthosiphon pisum
TTTACATGATGTGCGTTTTTTTTTTATTTATTTATTTTATTTTTTTTGTGTCTGTCATCACCTTTTAGGACAGTAAAAATGCTTGGATTTTTTTCAACAGTACCTTTTCTGATAGGAAAGTGAATCTAGTTGGTACTTTGGGGGGGTCAAAAGTAAAATTTTTCCAATAGTTTTCCAAAGCACTGTGAAAAACAAAAGAAAACTTAAGGAAAAATGGGAATTTTTACGCAAAATCTGTTTTCGAGAAAATTGATTTTGGTTTTTGATGTAACTTTAAAACGAATGACTGTAGGTACATGCAATTTTCACCGGTTGTTTATATTTCCATTTTCTATACATGATAAATTTTTCAAAATATTTTGATTTGTTTTGAGCTGTTTACGGACAATTTCAGTTTCCAATTTAATTAGTTTTTTTTTCTATGAATGTCAATAAAACTTTATTTGTTGAGTAAAAATACTTGAAAATTTAATACAAGGTTCCTACTATATTATTACAATGACATTTGAAAAATATTAAAATCCTTAGTCACAGTTTTTTTTTCTTAGCATTTAAAGTTCAAAAATTGACAAAATATGTAAAAATCACGAAAATTAGCAAATTATTTTGAGTTAATAATTCGTAAAAATTTTTCTTTTTATAACTAAGATTTTAAAATGTAATACAAGATTCCTTATAGGATAATCTACCTTTATCTAAAAAAAAATGTCTATAAGAAATTCAATTAACTTTTTATGAGCGTTGAATTCATATTTTTACATCATTTGATATTCACTCGATTTCTACGTACGATTTCATTAACGATCTT
>NW_021769650.1:0-681 GCF_005508785.2 Acyrthosiphon pisum
AAAAATTTAATTTGACTTTCTTATAGATATTTTTTGTTTGATAAAGGTAGATAATCTTATAACGAATCTTGTATTACATTTTCATATCTTTGATTTAAAAAGAAAAATTTTTATGAATTTCTAACTCGAAATAATTTGCAAACTTTCGTGATTTTTCCATATTTTGTCATTTTTTGAACTTTAAATGCTTATAAAAAAAAACTGTGACTAACGATTTTTAATATTTTTCATCTGCCTTTGAAACAATATACTAGGAGCCTTCTATTAAATTTTCAAGCTTTTTTATCCAACAAATAAAATTTTATTGATATTTTTAGAAAAAAAACTAAAAAAAAATGGAAAATGAAAATGTCCATAAAGAGCTCAAAATAAATCAAAATATTTTGAAAATGTTATGGTGTATAGAAAATGCTAAGATAAACATTCAGTCAAAATTTCATATATCTACGGTCATTTTTTTTAAAGTTACACCAAAAACCAAAATCGATTTTCTCGAAAACAGATTTTGCGTAAAAATTCCCGTTTTTCCTTAATTTTTCTTTTGTTTTTCACGGCGCTTTTGAAAACTATTGGAAAAATTTTACTTTTGACCCCCCAAAGTACCAACTAGATTCACTTTCCTATCAGAAAGGTACTGTTGAAGAAAATCCAAGCACTTTTACTGTCCTAAAACGTGATGAC
>NW_021769651.1:0-840 GCF_005508785.2 Acyrthosiphon pisum
TCTCTGTCGGCTTTGAACAGTTCGAACAGCCATTCGCAACAACTTCGCAAATCGACGTGCTGTGTTCTCAACAAGTCATAGTTGGCGCGCTCGATCTGGTTGCAAGCGTAGTACGCCGTCTTTACCAGGCTCGGTAACTCGTACATATTCCCGTTGTCCGGCTGTCTGCTCCAAACGTACAGTGGAGTCTTTCTACCGTGAGTAGAAGATAAATCGAACTCGAGATGACTGGTGTACCGAAATAGGTACCGATAAAATGACGGATCGTCCGACTCGACTGTAACGATTAACTGTAAAATATTAACGGTAATCGACGTGTGATCGCCAAACGGATTGGGCTAAAACAGTAAAGCGTTAATAACGACTGAAAATTCGACAATCGTGCAAAAGAGTATGATGCTACCGGCCACAAACGACTCGATCAAATTATGACGTTCACAAAATGGCCGAAATGTTATTGTCAAAGAGGTTGTGGCGACCTATTACAATAACCATTGTAACCGCGGTATCTGCGTGTCAGCCGCCGCCAGTTGCTCGCCCGTCCTCTCTCGATCAAAATTATATACTGCGCGTAATATACCTCCATGACGCGACTGTCGGCCGACGTGTACAATATTCAACGGCCTATCAGGTGTGTATTGCTGATAGGTACTTTAGTTTAAATGTTACAGCCATAACAAACAGGTTTTTTAATAGAACTATTAATTTCCACCAATATATTTTTTTCACCATCGTTCTTAACTCGTCGAAATTTATATTGTGGTATATAAGTTAGTGCTGAGGTCTGTAGCGATACACCACTATATTATCATTTATCAGTTTTTATGATTATTACTAAAC
>NW_021769652.1:0-1295 GCF_005508785.2 Acyrthosiphon pisum
TTTAAAATCATAAAGTTCTGTGACTATCATCATATCGTAATCCCGTTAAGTACATTATTATTACAGAAATACACTTTTAACACGAACATAGCAATATTTTTAGAATATAAGTATAGTAGTAAGCGCTCATTTAACTTAAATTACATTCGGGTGGCGAATTGACTATATGTACTCTTGTCATGAATGTAGGAATTATAAGAGCAGTGTCCAAGGTATAAATGTGTAATTATAAATGTTCATCATTGTAAATAAAATTCGGTTGGCGAATTGACTATATGTACCCTTGCTACGAATGTAGGAATCTTTAACACCCATTTTGGAATACAAGTGTTCTCCACAACAAAATGCTCATTCACGTAAATTACATTCGGTTGGCGAATTGACTTTATGTACACTTGCTTAGAATGTAGGAATCTTGAGAGCACATGGTAATAGTCACAATTATAAAAGAGTGTAAGGTATACGGAATTCTACAGATTATATAAACCAAGATACGTATATTGTCATCGTGATATCGACTGTCGAACATGACCCCGAAGAATTACTAACTACTCGGGAGAACCACCTGCAGCAATCTACGAGCAAGGTATATGCTTGAATATTTGTATAATAAGCATAGAAAATTCAAATATCATTAGGCAGATAGGTATAACACAGAAGTAGGACGATCTTATGTGGAGACTCAAACAACATAACTTTACACGACTCCCAGACACGTGCATATACACACACACATACACGTCGGTTTGTCACACCGTGCTTAATATAATAATATACTTGTCTTACCTAAAATCTCCACCTTTCACTATCGATCTTTATTTTTTCCTATTACACATCAATGATAATAATAAAAAAAAAATATTATGTTTAATGAATTCAGCAGATTGTTAATTATTACTAATCAATAATCATTGGTAAATGTGGCAGAATAATGATTTTGGATTGAGACGATGATAAAAATAAAATAAGTACCGATGTATTGATTATTATTGAGTGTTTCAGACGTTTTCAACAGCAAGAGCAAATAACAGACATGAGTTGTAAAATCTATATATATATAAATTAATGTATGTGGGTGTGTGTGTCCTTATAACCATGTCAATCATTCATATATTATTTTGAGATTTCCACCGGTGTGTGGCCATATTACCATGGCAACCAGATACATATTATTTTGAGATTTCCGTCTGTGTATGTCTCCATATTACCATGGTAACCAATTATATATTATTTTGAAATTTCCGATGGAATGTTTTGTATATAAAGAAGATAGGCTAATTTAAAAAGGGAGAGGG
>NW_021769653.1:0-811 GCF_005508785.2 Acyrthosiphon pisum
TAATTAATAACCGAAATCACGGTGCACGAGTAGACGGCCCCTGTGTATTTGGTTTAAAAAATGGGAACGATTGCCACATACACGTCTTGTACTGATAAAAGAACGTGAATGCGATGCAGGATCAAAAATGTATTCTGACAAATGGGCTGCATATTGGTATCTCACGAGCCGAGGTTTTGTACACAAGAAATCATAAAATGATATATATTGATGCAAATACAGGAGCCCACACTCAAAACATTGAGAGGTCATAGTTGGACGCAAAAATTAAATTAGTGAAGAAAATGAGGGATGTTCCTCTTAATCATTTGCAGTCCCATCTCAAACACTATTGCTGGCGACTTTACCTTCAAGACAGTCCCGATCTTTTTTCGCCATGTTAGAAGACATTCAGCTCGTGAATGAATGAATATAAAATAAAACCCAGTCAAAACAACGTATGTAGACTGCAGAGCACATAATGACTCAGAAACTTGTCGGTAGAGCGTATACCGAATTAGCACCTGGGTAAATTATCATCGCTGAGCTTTAACTGTTTATAGTTTTAAAAAAATATTTGAATAATCAAAATAAGTAAATATTTTTATACTTTTTAAGCACGTAAAATGCATGCATATTTAGTACCTTTTAAGAGTTTTAAGTTCTGAACCCTAGTAATAATTAATACATTACATGAAAACATTTTGAAAATCATGAGAAATAGTATTTATATATAATTAAAAAAGATCTAAATTTACTCTAATATGACCAATTTAAACTATTTTAATGCAAAAAACATAAATACTTACCACATCAGGAAAATAAACATTAA
>NW_021769654.1:0-809 GCF_005508785.2 Acyrthosiphon pisum
TTACAAATTCTCTTATTAGTTATTTAAAAGTATCGTTTAAATTTATCGTCAAAACCTAACCATTTAACATATAATTTGTTTTTATATTTTTTTATAACACATTAAATGAGAAATTATATCAGGAAAATATGTTTTTTTCAATTCTTGTACATAAAAATTTCCTAATATTAAATTATTTAAACTGTCTTTTAGTTGACAGTATTTTTATTATTATTATTTAGGGTGTAAAAAAGTATGTAATTGATAAACACATAAAATTCAACGAATATTTAGAAATATTAAATGCTTATACCAATAATATATCTGACCAAAAAATATGTAAAACTATGAATTGTATACAGTCAAAAAACCATTTTGTTTATTCTAAATCTGTAAAGAAAATTGCTCTTAGTGCTAATGATGATAAAAAAATTATTATGCACGATGGTGTTAATACTAATGCATATTATATACATCTTTTAAAAAAATAGTACATGACTTTTAAAAAAAATTTAAAAATTAATAGGCACTAAGTAAATTAAATATAGATGAAATAAAAAAAACACACGAATAATATAAAAAAATATTTATTAATATTTATTATCATTTCAAAATGTATATTTAAACAATTAACTATGCGGCATAAGCTGTATAACATTAAATTTTTTTCAGAATGCATAAACCTAAGCTTTACGTAAAACCAAATATTCGATCCAAACCTAAATTACTGAATCTGTTAGAAATCGATATTGAAAATCTCAGAGAACTGTATTTTGATTTAGATAGAGGTTGCTGTATTTTAAAACGTGATAACTGTAATGCAAATTGTA
>NW_021769655.1:0-864 GCF_005508785.2 Acyrthosiphon pisum
TTGCACCCGTTTTACCTTTTTACCTACAAAAAACGCAACACCATTGCGCTCCGTGAAATATATGTCTTGCCTTTATAAATATAGGTCGTTGCCCAATACACTTTTTAAAAATACAGTCGAAGTGGTAAACTTAAAGTTGAAGTTAAAAGTTCGAGTTAACCAAGTTCGACATGACATTATAAACATTATTATGACATTATTTTTTTTTAAAACGTATTTTCCCAATGTCTATGTAGAGTAAAGACATACAATTCAAGATCGATATCATATAAGACATAAATAATAAGTAATAACCGAGCTAATATTTTATTGTTAATTTATAATATATCAGATAGGTATGCGTCAAGATGATAGGTACTGTTATAGACTGTAGCCGGATTTTACATTTTAGCTGCAGTTAACTGTTGGTTGTTGTGAAACGTGTTGATATTTTTGTTTCGTATAGTGTGCCATCGTGAAACTAACAAGTGTTACAATTGGATCTATCTATTCTAAAAAAGTTTGAGACTGAAAAATTTAAGCCATGTATATTATTAGATGATGGTCATAAATATAGGGAATATAAAGTACTTAAAAATTTAGGCAGTATTCGATATCGATGTACTAACAAAAATTGTCAATCAAGTATTTATGTTGACAATGATGTGACGAAAGTGCTTAGCGTGCTTAATGAACACAAGCATAACATTATTCCAAAAAATATCGTTAGTAGACAAATAGTAAATTCCCGAATCAAAAGAAAATGTGAAAACGACTTATTTACGAGACCAAATAAAATAATTCGACAAGAATTACGTAGCACTGAAAATGATTTACATACTGTTCATTCCGATATTAAGTTATGGAGGAAAAGTATGTACGACT
>NW_021769656.1:0-830 GCF_005508785.2 Acyrthosiphon pisum
TGCATTAATATTAATTTTAAAATTATTAAAAATTAGACATGAATATTGATATCCAGTAATAGTTGCAAAATCCGGCAGTGGACCATTTTTGTGAATTTTTTTTAAAGAATAACTTTTACAAGTTTTTAGTGCATTAGAGTGATGAATTTTGGTATATTTTTGTTCGCTATAACGGTTAATTAACTGTTGCTTCCTCAACATTGACTTAATTTCTTTCATATAGTTCTCGAATGGGTAGCAACTACATTTATCTAATGGTCCATAACGCTCATAATCAGATGTTATGTGTAATAGACTATGAACATTGTGTGATACGTTATGAGTCCCATAAATATTTTGAAATGTTTCCACAAAGTATTTCAAAAGTGTTTGCGCATAAGATGATAAATTTTGATGATCCGGACTCAAAAGAATGACCATGGCCACATTTAAACACATGAAATTACTATAACAATCATCAGTTATAATATCTTTGAGTACAAATGGTCCAATATAAATTAGAAATAATCGAAACTCTGTAGACTTCCATCGAAGAATATCTTGAACTTCTCTAGGTTTTCTACAAAACTCTGAAGTAACAAATGGTCTCAGTTTTAGTAATGATTCAGTTAACTCAGATATTTTTTTCCCAGTAAGTCTAACATTTGAAGGCCCTTTGAGAACCCAAAAAGACAATAGCTTACGCATTACTCCTAAGTTTGTGAGGTGCATATAATCTAAAATAAAAGATTTTGTAATATCAAAATTAGTACCTAACTTGGTAATTATTGAAGATATGGTGAATATGATATTCTTCATTTTGCAATTTCGATAGTCTTCATCAGTCTTGG
>NW_021769656.1:2788-4134 GCF_005508785.2 Acyrthosiphon pisum
AAAAAAAAATCAAAAAAATCGATTATTTCAATTGCCTATAAATAGATTAAAAATTAGTGAAATATTTTGAAAATAAAACTATATAAAGAAAATGTCAATTTAAACAACTGGTAAAATTTTCAAGTGTCTACGACTCATACTTTTTGAATAATAACAAATATCAAAAATCGTTTGAGGCTAAACCGTTATTTAATGCGGTTTTGTAAAAATTTAAATTTCAAACACTCCTAAAAATTTTTTGTCTTAGTCCGGTTGAGTTTTTTTTACAGATATTTAAAGAAAAACTTATGGAGAACCTTGTACCAAATTTTAAAAGCTTAGTTATAAAAGAAAAAAATTTTACGATTTTTCAACCACAAAATTACTTGCAAATTTTCGCAATTTTGACATATTTCGTATAAATTTAAACTTTAAGCACTTATAAAAAAAAATTGTGACTAACGATTTTGGATTTTTTTTTATCACTGTGAGAACAACTTATAAGAAACCTTGTATTAAATTTTCAAAGTTTTCTATCCAACCAAAAATTTTTTATCGTTATTTTAAAAAAAAATACTTAGAAAAATTGAAAATTTCATTTGTCTATAAATAGCTCAAAAAAAGTCGAAACACTTTGAAAATTTAACCCTTTATAGACAACGCTAATATAAACATCTGTTGCAAATTTCAAGTGCTTACAATAATTATTTTTTGAGTTACAGTAAAATTAAGTTTTCGTTTTTGTCAAAAATTGGTTTTGCGTAAAAATTCGCGTTTTTCCGTTATTTTTTTAAGGTTTTTCCTGCCGCTTTTGAAAAGTATTGGGAAATTTTCACTTTTGACCCCCCAAAGTACCAACTAGATTCACTTTCCTTTCAGAAAAGGTACAACTTTTGAAAATCGAAGCATTTTTACTGCTCCAAGAGTTGTCGTCAGACACAAAAAAAAAAAAAAAAAAACACACATCATTGTAAAATCAATACATTCATCACTTCGTTCAGAATCTAAAATCAAAGACCATTTTCCAAATAATAGCGACAATAGTAAACATAATCAAGAATAGGAGGCTACAGTGGGCGGGTCACGCATGGCGTAGTCAGTACCCACTACTGCACGTAGTATTGACAGAGAACCCAAAAGGGAAAAGGCCTCTTGGACGACCCCGTTTAAGATGGGAAGATTTAGTTAAGAGAGACGTGGAATCACTGAACGGTGGCCCAGATTGGAAAACAAAAGCAGCTGACCGAGACCTGGAGGATTGGTTGTTTGACGGGATGGTCCTAGTGGCCGACATTACCCAAGAAGAAGAAGAAGCGACAATAGTTACAAAATAACTAGGTACCTAAATGCAGTGCAAATTGAATTGA
>NW_021769657.1:0-578 GCF_005508785.2 Acyrthosiphon pisum
ATTAAATTTGAATTCAATGATATAATATCATTGTATAAGAAAAACGATTCTGATCGGAGACGGTATGTTAGTCTAGGTATAAGACATAATATTATATTAGGTACCTATAATAAATTCCAAATTAATCATATCATAATATTTATTAGGTACTTATAACGCGTTATACATCAACAAAAAACCGTGGTACTATCATAGATATATAATAGTATACTTTAGAAGTTTCAAGTACCCACGAATAATATTATACAATCACAACAAAATAACTAAAATAGTTATCCTAGGTTTTTAATATGTAATTTCGTCCAAATTTGCACTTAAAATGACTATAAAAATAAACTGCATAAATGTATTTTTTAGATTTTTTGGTAACAGAATTAATTACTTACGTGGAATCTTGTTTTAAATTTTCAATTCTTATATACAAAAATTGAACATATTATAAATTTTTAACTACAAAAATAATTGTTCAAATTAAAATTTGATAAATTTTGTCAAAATTTTGATCTTTAAATGCTTATAAAAAAAAATTGTGCCTATGTATTTTTAATATTTTTTCAACTGATATTGTAACAATGTAT
>NW_021769658.1:0-652 GCF_005508785.2 Acyrthosiphon pisum
TATTAAGAGGATGCTACACACGCATGTGTGGTCTCTGTTTTAAAAATGTAAAACATAGTAAAAATGGTTTTGCGTGGATAAGAACCACTATGGCTAAACTTATAGTTCATGTTATGCAACCAAATGTTCTTACTAGGAAGAAGAGAACATAGACTGTGCAACATTGTTTTTAATTTTTCGATATCACAAATACGAAAAAAGTTCTCATAGTTTAAAAATAAAAGTAGTACAGTAAAATGGGGTAACTTTGATAATTTTTTACTGTTTTATGATAATTTCATTTTTTATTATATGGATAACTTCTGTAGTGTTAACGATAAAACTCTCAAAATTAAATATTAGTTACAACTAGTTCAATATTTTAACGTTTTAATTTTTAAAATTCTGAAATTATCTTCTGAGATATCAATATTTTTTAATATGCTATCAAAGTAACACAACGGGCAATTTCGATACCTATATTTCTTAATGTGATATCAAAGTAACCCCATTTTATGAAAAAAAAATTTAATTATCATGGTACTCTGGTGAATAAAAATATATGGGTATCAAAGTTACCCCGCGAAATCAAAGTAAGGTACCCCATTCTAATAAAAAATTTAAAGCTAATGTAATGCAGTTAGTTATAGTATTAGGATTAAGGGGGTGTGGG
>NW_021769659.1:0-1634 GCF_005508785.2 Acyrthosiphon pisum
TCTATATATTTTTTTATATAAAAGTTTGTGGGTTATATAATTCTGCAATTACAGACATAATGACAGATAAATGATTTTGGTCGCATTCTTATTTTGGTACATTAAAAAGCAATAACTAGTAGCAGTTAATAAAACTATAACTAAATGTATAGGTCTCAGAATTAATAAGAGCATAAACATTGTCATAGGCCGCAGCATTTGGTGTAGAAGGGACAAAGGGTCACGAAGGGCTAGAAATCGAGAGGCAAACTCATGGGTCAGTAAATACTAAATTGTGATTAATTTTTGCCCCCCCCTCCCATAACAATTAGAGCTAAGTGCCTCTTATGAAGATTTTGTTAATAATAAATTAATAAAGTATATTTAATGTATATAAAAAGCTGCTCAAACTAATTAACCTATTTTCTTACTGGCTACTTACTTTAAATGTATTCTTTTTTCTTTATGATTGTTATAGTTATTACTTATTACATAAATAATAGATCTATATCTACCTACGATTTTATCAGAGAATTTTAACCTTCTCTTTCAAAATTCAGATTAATTTTAGGTTGGCACATTTATACCGATAGGGGCAAATATATTTTAGGGCAAGGGATGCTGTAGCATCCCAGCATCCCAGCCAGTCCGCGCCTGTACCTACCTACCATTTAGTTGAGTTACTTAGCTTCAAATTGATTACTTTTAAAGTTTAAACCTATACTGTAGCAGTGTAGAAAAATAAAGATATAAAATTCATGTAATCATGTTGTTTTATAGGTAATAGATGTTGATAGCCGATAGGTATAGGGACAGTTAAAAAAAATCCACTAGTTTTACTAGTTACCTACTTATGTTTTTCGAAAAATTGAAGCAAAGTACAAGAATTTACATAAATTAACTTAATTTTAAGTATCAAATAATTATTAGTGCAAGTTTTAGTGCTGTTTTCTAGTATCAATGGCAATAATATTATATATTAGAGTATATAATAAAGTATACTGTATAATGTGAAACAATATTAAAGTAAAAAATATCGATACTAGTTAGATTTTATTTATTATTTCGGTATACCGTATCATATTGCCATCATATTGGTATTTACTATTTAGGTATACCGTTACAAACCGGTATTGTAATCAATACCGTAATACCAAAAATTATTTTCAATACCGCAGCCCTTAGTTAATGAATGTAGGTATCTAATCTTTTAAAACTACTACCAATATATATTAATTTTTTAATGAAAAGTATACCTATATTATATAAGTATAATATAATTATAATTAAATATTTAAATATTAATAATGTGATAATTACACTAATTAGGTTTTAAAAATGTCATGTAGTTGTCAGTAATATTGTAGTCTAGGTGTTATTTTTCCAAGGGTTGGGGATTTTTATTCCGCAATAAGCATCTCTATACTATAGTTCAGTGCACACACTGTAAAATTCTGTATAATAATCTTACCAAACACCAAATAATTTATATCATGCCGACATAAATTTGTTTCCTTAAACCAATCACAGGGCATATAGCTAATGGATATATTTAACCATATTTATCATAGCAAATATAACATAATTATAAAAATTAAATAATTAAATTTTTTCCAAAAAAAAAAAAAATAAGAAATAAACACAGTTTAAATTTT
>NW_021769660.1:0-478 GCF_005508785.2 Acyrthosiphon pisum
TTTTAAATTTGATAAATTTTGTCAAAATTCGACCTTTAAATGCTTATAAAAAAAATTGTGCATATGTATTTTTAATTTTTTTAAACTGCTATTGTAACAATATATCAGGAGCCTTGTATTCAATTTTTACACTTTTTTGGCCGAACAGATAAAACTTTATTGATATTTATAGAAAAAAAACTAAAAAAATTGAAAACTGACAATGTCCGTAAACAGCTCAAAAAGTGTCAAATTATTTTCAAAATTTCGTCGTATATAGAAAATACTAATATAAATATTCAGTAAAATTTTCATGTATCTGCAGTTATTCGTTTTTGAATTACAACAAAATAAGGAAATCGCTACATGTGAAATCAAGTGAATATCAAATGTTGTAAAAATATGAATTTCAAACGATCATAAAAATTTAATTTGACTTTCTTATAGATATTTTTTGTTTGATAAAGGTAGATAATCTTATAAGGAATCTTGTATTACA
>NW_021769661.1:0-977 GCF_005508785.2 Acyrthosiphon pisum
AGTTGAAAATAATATCTAATAATTATTATATATTTTATATAAAAGTATAAAACCAATAATAGTTAGTAAATACAATCTATCAATGTACAGGAAGACCTTACACTTAAGAAATAATTCTTAATAATTGATTAAAAATAATTACTGTTTTATGGAAATGTGGAATTACCAATTATGTTTGCGTTGTCGCCGAGCATTTCGTCTATTCTTATTTCTTATACATCTTATAATATATCTATTATTATTTATTATTAATATTGTTATGATTATGTCACGTGATTACGTGATTGCGAATCGATGCGTCCGTCGCAATGTTTACAAGTTTTGTATTTATTATTATTTTTAATCATATGCGCGAGTCCCCCAATGGCCAGTATTTATTTATTATTCGTCGTCAAATCGTCTCGTTTACGTACTTTTTTTTGTAATATTATCTTTGTTGGGCGCTATTTCCCGTGTTAAACGTAATATTTTTTACAAATTATTAATTATAATATCGTGGCCGCAGTAGATCACTGTTAATTATATTTTAATATTTTATATTACCTAGGATAGGCAGCAGCTGGCCAGCAGGCATAGCCAAATTGTGAGTTTATTTATTATTACTTTTTCTCAACAGCTCAAATAGTTGTATATTTATTATTTATTTATGGTATTGGTAAAAGGGCCGTAATCTATTGTTTTCTGTATTATCTATTTGTTGCTGTGAACTTTTTCCATACAGTTTATTCGAGATATTTAGTATTAGTATGTTACTTATAAGTAAAAATAATATTATTATTTATTATGTTACATCAATGTTCTTATAATAATTATGTATATTTATATTTTAATAAGTTATTGATTTAAATAAAGTTAACATACGCTTACATAATTATAACGCAAAATCATTATTTATATTGCGTTTATAAATAATATTCAGTGTTTAGTTTTTTTATAAATTAAAATACTTAACGGCGCATTTTGAAGTTTCGCCCCGG
>NW_021769662.1:0-942 GCF_005508785.2 Acyrthosiphon pisum
ATAGGTGGAATACGACAAACTTGGTATAACTTTGATACTTAAGAGTTAAATCATACACTTACGTATAAACAGCATGGGGTCCGCGATATACCGCAGGTAGATTGCCTACCTGATAATATACTGCTGCGAACCAGAATTTTTATTCTGGGCCACGGAAAAGTTAAGATAAGTTTTGAACACCATAAACCGATTATTAAATAACGAATTTAACAAAGTTTGAGTCATATAGATTTGGTACCTACATTTAACGGGCAACGAAATGCACGGGATCAGCTATTTAAAAAAAAAATATATTTATCATTATTACCGCTATAGAAACATTTCAATACGTTTTCATTAACCATTTTTTATATTTACTTTCCGATCACATTAAACGATAAAATTTGAATAAAAAAATTATACATATCAACGTCTGGAGGCAAAATAAACAACCAATCACGGGCGAAGCTGTGACGGGTCAGCTAGTTATCAATAAAAATAAAATAAATATAAAATACCTACATGTGAGAAACCATGTATTTGATTGTCGATCCCTAGTTATAAAAATGTAATTTTAATTGTTCACTTCAAAATAATGTGTGAATTCCCCGATTAGTAAACCCATCGTACGTACGATCACGTATGATGTATTTTGAAAATTGTATCATGTATAGAAAATTCTATTATAAAATTTTTAACAATTTCATCTTCTATAAGTAGGTATCTAAATATTATTTAAATATTAAAATGTTTTTATCGCTAAATATTTAGTTCTTAATTATTATATATTATGGAACGATTAAAAAAAATCAATCGAATCTGCAAATTTCAACAATTTAGAAATATTATAACTATTATTATTTATTTAATTAAATCGATATTATTTTTAATTAATTCGATATATCTTGTAATAATAAGACGTGCACTAAGCGCAATATAAACCGACTTCATATTTTTAGTCAT
>NW_021769663.1:0-2836 GCF_005508785.2 Acyrthosiphon pisum
GCTACATAAAAAAATTGTATAATATCATAAAAATGTTAATTACTTACCATTAAAATATAATAAAATTGAATTTAATACAAGTCAAAATAATAAAATGTGATACATTATACAATATTCAATAATAAATACAATTAGAGTACCTATATAATTATAATAATAATGCTATAAAAATGTAATAGGTACTATAATTAGGTATATCTCTTTCTTATGTTATGACTTACGGTCGTTAAAAGGCCTGATTATAGGTATACATATAACAAAATATGATCTTCATTAAGGAACTTTAAAACTAAATATATATATTATAATATACCTATACATTATATAGGTAGGTGGATAAAAGGTGGCTTCTTTCTATTTTTTATATTAAATGATTTTTTTGTGTAAGTTTAATGTATTTTTCAATACGATTTTAACATATTTATACTTCAATTTTGATATAATTTCATTAATTTTTCCGGGACTTTTTATTCCGACTACACGACGGCGCGACACCGTCGACTCTCCCACCGCGCCGTTAAGGCACAAGAAGGGACGGGAAGACAAGTCGCGCTGGATGAGTACCGGCCGCCGCCGGGCTCTCTCTCGCCCACCGACCGTTGAAACGACAGCTCGCCATCATAATATGATATCGTATAATAATACCACCATAATTTAATACAGTATTCTTGTTTACCACGAATAAACGTCCCCCGCGGACTTAAACTAAAACCCCAAGTGTTGCGTTGTTTATTATTATCACGAGTGTTACCAACATCCACACCAAATCCAATCGAATCTGCGACCGGACTACCGCCGAGTACACAACATCGCCGTAACCACGATTAAAGATAGTAATATAGTATGGTTGCCCATCGAATCTAGAAAAGTGTCTACCGAAATGAATCTCCATTATCAGTATTAAACAGCTGGAAATTTACGCTCTAGCGCTTATTTGTTGTAGTGATTGTAAATGCAATTACCTTTCAAATGTAAATTGTAGTTCCGTGATAGCCACTATGACATATAAGCGCTAGTGTTTAAGTTTCCAGCTGTTTAATTTAACTTTAATACTGATTATAGAGATTCATTTCGGTAGACACTTTTCAAGTATAAGAATCATATGTCGATGGGCAACCATACTATCTATAGCCGTGGCCGTAACCCAGGTGCGTTACCCCAGCACCCGTACTTTCAAAATCACGAATTGTAATCACGCAGTATTATGTACTTTATTTTGTACAATTTTGTACAACCAAAATTAAATTTCGTACAATACTCAAACACCTTCAAAATCCAATTTTATCTAACGGGTGCTATCGAGTATCTTGTATCAATATTGTATCTAAGATGCTTGTATCGAAGTCCGAAGATACCGCACAACCTTGTAGGTAGGAATAGTTGTTGTTGATAATTATAATAATTATAATTTTACAATTTATAGTTCAAAAAGAATCATCAGAAAATATTAAATACTCAGATATAAAGTTTTAAAAAAATGTAAATTATATTACGTAGGTACATTGTTTTGACAATAGTTAAATTAATCATTCATATAATATCACATTACATTTTTTACATTTGATGATTTATTTTCTGGTAAGAATAACAAAAATAAACATAATTTTATATATTTTATCATGCTTAATACACTATATATATATCCACCTTGGTCATGCCGTAGGTATACCGTATTTTAATAATGTAGTTTTATTGTCTGACCAATTTCTTGTAATAATCATACATCACGAGTTGTAATTTATTATTGGTATCTTATTGTTAAAACTGTATCTCTAAAAATAGTCTAATACAATCTGATTTTACGTTCTACAATAATAAATACTATTTATAATCTAATGATAATGAACTAATTGATACCAGGTTGTTGGTACGTCGAACGTGGGCATTATGCTACATTGTCGACTAGTTCATCTATTCGTGTTGTCGCGCTTCTAAGCTTTACCGCAACAAAACGTATCTAATATTTTGATTCATAGATTCATTTTATTCTAGTAATTTACCTACCTACCTGCTAATGAATATTATGCAATGTGTTTGTTGTCTATAATAATAATATGTATTTGGTTTTAATATGAACTTGAAGGTACCTAACGCCTGATGTCTTAATGTATTTCTGTTTTTCAAAATTGTGATCATTGTAAGTAAGTTACATTTATGTCGTGTATTAAGTATAATTATTTACTTGAATTTATTTTGTTTCATATTAAAATATAATTCGAAGTTAAAACATTTGTGTATTACTCTAATAAGTGATGGCAAACAATAATAGAGGAAGAAAACCAAATAATTTAAATGAAAATATTGATGATGAAATTTTCAATTTGAAAGATCAAATTATTTTTTATGGCAATAGTAAGTATTATTGTATTAGTAAATGTATGTATATAATAGAAACAATGCAATTTATGATTCAACATACCTACAGCTTTAATACATTCAATTACCTATTCAACCATTTTAAATGTGTAGGCTCTACATTTTAAATGTGTAGGCTCTACATTTTAAACTTATCAATTACCTATAATAGGTACTACAATTAAATTAATTAAATTGATTTTATGTACACAAGCAAAAGATTTATTGTATTGATTAAAAAATAGTCAATAAATGATTTATAGAAAATAACTGTAGAAAATAACAATATAAAATTAAATATAGTTGTATGTATGATAGTATTACCTTTTATTAGGTATAATTTGTAATTCTCAAAAAAAATAATGTATTTACTTCAGATTTTAGATTTTAGGTTTTAGATTTAAAATTTATTTTTTTGCAAATTTGATCAATAATATTATTGTTAAATAAACAGTAAAGAGTAAAGTGAGTAAATAATATT
>NW_021769664.1:0-828 GCF_005508785.2 Acyrthosiphon pisum
CAATATTACGAATAAAAATATGATCAATACAAGATTTATGTGCTATTGGTCACGCGAGTAAACTCGTTAATACAGGATATAAATTTATGACTTGCCATTGTATTAAGATAATCACTAGATATATCTTGATCGTAAATATTAATATTGATATCACCAGCTATTATTTATTTATTTATTTATTTTTATTTATTTAACTTTTAAACGGGCCAGGCCCAATTACATACATAATAATAATAACAACAATCGTTCATTAAAGTAATTTACAAAAACAGAATAATTATAGAGAAAAACAAAAAAGGTACAATATTAATTATTATACATACATATTATTTAACATACTTATAGCTATAAATTAACAAGTAAGGAATTACAATAATTTTTGAATGAGTTGAAGTTTGGTGATATGAACGGATCGATATTTAATTTATTTATAGTTTTCATAATTCTATGATGGGGAGTATTGCTTGCGTAATTAGTTACTTCTGTGTTTAGATAGAAAGTGTTTTTAGACCGGGAGTTACGAATAGGGGTATGGAAGGAGAAGCGACTTAGGAACTCAGGACAGTCTATATTTCCTGAAAAAAGTTTATACGAAAAGTACAAATCTAATCGCAGACGACGTTGTTCAAGTGTTTCGAGGTTGAGAATTGTTAGTAGTGGAGTATATGAAGAATGGGGTTCTCTGATTATGGAACATTTAAATGAAAGGAAACGTACGAATTTTTGTTGAATTTTTTCATGATTTGCTTATGACCCGATTGATATGGAGACCATATTATTGAGCCATATTCACAAATAGAGCGTACCAAGCTACAGTAAATAGACTTT
>NW_021769665.1:0-1053 GCF_005508785.2 Acyrthosiphon pisum
CTTAGTGCGCCAAGTACTGTGTTGAACTGTTGACAGCTATTTTAAGTCGAAGAAAAATAATTAAATTAATTGAAAAATTACTTTACTTTATTTTAAACACTATATAAATACCAAACTTCAAAAAAGTTTATAGACTTATTGGTTAAATTATTAAAACAATATTCACTGTCGAAATATTACAACGCAAATAAGCTAATTCCATTCGATTAAACATTTACACAGTGTAAAATAACAATCGTTGTCAACAAAAAACAATATACTATTCACCAGCTTCCTATAATAATAATAATAATAATATTTGTAGCCAGCAGATATGGTGGTATTAATATATTAAACATAATAATTTTTTATGTACTGGCCAACACGGTATAATATCAATTTTATGTAAGACATAGAGCTTATGCATCATGATAATATAATAATAATTATAAATAATAATATATAACGTCACTGAAATTATTGACAATAGTAGGTAATACTGGTTATAGTTATATGTTGTGGCAAGGTCGGAAAGCGAGCTATATCAGTCGTATGCGACGTATGTAGCACGAGCCGCAGTCGAGTGCCAAATTTCACACGAGGCTGAAATTGTCTTCCCTCCCGAGCCACACATACTTTTTTTTGGTCACGCCTCTGCGTTCATCGATCACGTCAAAGGTAAATGCACTATGCACTATGCAATATTATGTAACAACCAGACCATTCTACGAAAACAGTTTCATGAAAGAAAATTGTTTGCGCGTCATGCAGGGAGGTTATAATATGAATATAAGATGTAATCTAAAGTTTATGTTTTGAAAGGACCGTGGGTAAAGAGTTCAGTGTTGCCCTCAGGGCCGGATATAGAACAAGTGCCGCCCAAGGCCCTTTGAAATATGCCGCCCCTACCCCAAGAAAAAAAATTTGTAATTATTTCTAATAAATCCATTTCATTTTAATGAAATTAGGTCAATAATCATTATAAACAAAACAAATAATAATTATAAATCCTAATTAGCATTATCAGTATAAATTTTTAATCTTAATCTTAAAATAATATTAATAATCTTTAGT
>NW_021769666.1:0-908 GCF_005508785.2 Acyrthosiphon pisum
GGCTGGTCGGCGGCATAATATTACGTTGTAGTACACCAACCCTTTAGCCGTCGTCGCGGCCCAACGAGTACGTGGCCGGGTCACCGCAAGGGGGCCGACCGCGTCCACTCGGGATCGGCCCCGTGGCGTCCAGGTCCGACAGCCCGCCGGTAGTCCTCCCTTTGTCCTCGGTGCAGTATGTCTCGTTATTGTATTATAGGCGCCACTCCAGTTCCTGGACATTCCCCGATGATATTCTTTTGTATTCTTTTAACCAGTGTTTCTCTCCAAGCTCGTCCGGTATATTGCTTTGTGAATAATTAATTTTAAAAACTTAAAGATAAATAAACAAATCTTGTTACTATGGTCCAAGATATTATTATTATTATTATTTATAACAATATGGCATCGTTTAATATTATATTATTTTGTTTTTAGCGTTTGGCTATAGGTTGTGTAACCTACAGTTGTGTATATGTAGGTATACACGATATTAATGTTATACCTACCTAGGTAATAAGTTTTAAGTTTTAACTAAAATGTGCAGATAATATTAATATATTATGATAAATGCTGGGGAAACGGCATATGAGGAAAATGCTTCTTTCAGTTGTAAAGGATTTTTCAAAAATTTCGCGTAAGGTTGTACAAATTCCAAACTAAATATCTGCATAGAAGTTTCATATAAATAAGTAGTTTTGGAAATAAGGGGAGGTAGAGGAACGTTTCTATAGCCTCCCACACAAATTCTTGTATAACTTAGAAAAAAAATGTGTACAAATTCCGTACTAAATATTGGCCAAAACATAGGCGTAAACTGGGGGGAGCGAGAGGGGGCAATTGCCCCCCCTCAAAAAATTTAACGGGGGCAGTGCCCCCTTGGTATTTTGTAAATTAATTTGAAAATTATTATTAAAAAAAGCATTTTA
>NW_021769667.1:0-3189 GCF_005508785.2 Acyrthosiphon pisum
AAAACACAAAATCAAAATGATTGAATTCTTATATTTGATCATACAATTGTTTTATCATAATATTATGTTTTTAATGGTAAAATTCGAGGCCCCCATACATACATTGCGAGGCCCATCAGGCGGTGCCTTGCACCTGCTCTGCACCTGCGGTAGTTGGCGGCACTGATGACGGCTATATATCTTAGTAATTCTGTTGTACAGATGTCAACAAAAAAATAAAAAAAAAAAAAAAAAATATAAAAAAATCGATGTCTCTAAATGGGACTACTTTTGCAGATTTTTTTGCATTTTTTTTTTAATAATATATTCGTTAAATATTACAAGTCCTATATTTCATTTATTATTTGGTATTTGGTTTTGGTAAGTCGGATAAACACAGATATGTTTTATATGCTTATCTACACTACATATTAAAAGTTTACCCCCCGCTTCATATTTTTCATTTAAGTATAACTCCGTTTCTATTTATGTTAGAATTTTTATTTTTACGTCAAACATTTTTAATTTTAATTCTTTATAAGTCCCCCTTATAGTAACATAGTGTAAATCGTTTTCAAAGATTTTAATTAATTAATTTCATAAGTATTTTGAAAAATATTCTTGAAGGATTAAGACAAGAGAATATAAACCTGATTCATTTGTATAATTGAAATGCTGTTTTTTTCGTTTAAGGCGTTTTGCCCTCCTTTTCTTTTTCTTGAGAAAGTTCAGTTCACTCTTTTAACAATAAAACTTTTTGCAAAGGATTGTATTCTACAATTGGTATTTTAATTGTAAATTCATCAATAATAATTTTACCATCTTCTGTTCCTGCAACAACTCTTTTTAATAATGCATCATCATCTGTATTTCTAATAAAACATAATTCCATGTCACAATTGAAAACAGGATATCGATGGTCTTTGATAAAAGGTATGCCAAATTGTGATAAATTACCCATTACATTAAAATTACCTCCACCTTTAAATTTACTTACAAAACCTGAGTTTATAGTTGGTCCGTTTAAATCCAGAGAGTAGCTTATTACACCTTTATTAGTACTTAATCTTCCTGTGTACTAACTAGGTAATGATTTTAAAATAAATTGTGGTGTACCACAAGGAAGTGTACTTGGTCCAGTTCTATTTATAATTTATATAAATAGTATATGTAATATGCAACTTGACGGTTCAATAGTTACCTATGCGGATGATACGTGCTTATTATTTTCAGATAAAACATGGGAAATAGTGCAAACGAAAGCAATTAATGAATTAAATTGTTTCATACAAAAACTCAACTATAAGAAAATAACTATAAACTATAATAAAACTTTCTTTATGGCTTTTTCAATTTATAATTTATCAAATTTTACTACTCATCTTTTTAAAGTTTGTAACTATGATAACAGAGACACTCCAACCTACTCCACAATAAATAGAGTGACTAAAATAAAATATTTGGGTTTGATGTTTGACTGCAATATGAGATGGAATATACATGTATTAAACATTATAACTCGACTAAGGACGATTACGTTTAAATTATATAGCTTAAATTAATTAATTTCTAATGATACGATGAGAATTGTATACATGTCACTATACCAGTCTATATGTCAGTATGGAATAATTGTATGGGGTGGTACTGCAGATAGTATACTTAATCCACTATATACACAACAAAATAATGCAGTTCGTACATGTCTTAACAAAAAAATAAATCGGGATCCACTAAGAACAACTATGTAGAACTTAATGTTTTACCGATAAGTCTCTTGTACAAAAAATTTGCTATATGTCATACTCTAAAAAAATATTCTCCGCTGAATGATATAAGAAATAAGCGTGAAATCATAGCTTATGATATTAAAATTAATTATCCAAAAAAAAATGGATAAATAGGCCAAAAATTCATCGACTATCTAGGACCAAAACTATTCAACACCTTAAACTTTAATGTAAAAAAATACTTAAGATCAAATACTAAAATTAATGTAAATAGATATATAAGTGAAATATTGTTACATGAGCCTTAAAATACTTGTAAACTTTGTATATTATATTAGGTACTCTATGTATATAGTATATATGATCTGGGTATTAAGTTTTATAAAAAATGCTGTACTTATATTAATATTTTTCTTTTCTTTATTTTCTCTTTATTTGTACTTTTGTTAAATCTGTTTTCTCTTAGTATATATAGATAAATAACATTACTTATCTTTAAAACATTAAAATCATAATTCATAACTCTTTACTTCCAACACAAGCTTTGCTTACAGGAAGTAGATAAACCATTGTAATTGTATGATTGTGATTATAAAATGATTTTTTTCACTGTTAGGCATACATTCCTGGTTAAACTTTTTTCATCTCCCAGTAAAAAGTGACTCAGAACCGCCAACCATACATATTAGAATTTTTAGCTATACGGTGATCGAATGTACTGCAAGGCGGACTTTTCTCCTCGAATTTTTTTCATCTCCCCGTAAAAAGTGACTCAGAACCGCCAACCATACATATTAGAATTTTTAGCTATACGGTGATCGAATGTACTGCAAGGCGGACTTTCCTCCTTGAATTTTTTTCATATCCCCGTAAAAAGTGACTTAGAACCGCCAACCATACATATTAGAATTTTTAGCTATACGGTGATCGAATGTACTGCAAGGCGGACTTTTCTCCTCGAATTTTTTTCATCTCCCCGTAAAAAGTGACTCAGAACCGCCAACCATACATATTAGAATATTTAGCTATACGGTGATCGAATGTGCTGCAAGGCGGACTTTTTTTCATCTCCCCGTAAAAAGTGACTCAGAACCGCCAACCATACATATTAGAATATTTAGCTATACGGTAATCGAATGTGCTGCAAGGGGGACTTTCCCCATTGAACTTTTTTCATCTCCCCGTAAAAAGTTACTCAGAACCGCCAAATTACTACTACTCAGGAGCACAGCCTGATCAGATGTACCTGGACCAGCAAGACCGAAGTCACTTCACGCCACCAGCCATTATACACCGCTACACCGCTACTACCACGAAATCGTTCTACATAATACTATATTTTCATAATTTGATTGTTCTAAATTATTAAAACACATATTATTACTTTGAAATTAGTATTATTATTTCAAACCACAACATCGTTTGGAATTCTGAAAGGGCTGCACGTAACACTGGCGCAGTCGGACTGGATTTCATTCAA
>NW_021769667.1:4636-6267 GCF_005508785.2 Acyrthosiphon pisum
GGGAAGCCCGATCGAGGAAAAATTACGTATAAACACTCGTAGTAAGGTTACAGATAGTTTTGAATTTCAATCATTAGAATTTCCGAAAAAACCACGCTCTAGAAAAAATGCCTATAACTATAAAATTAGAAGATTCTTTTAAATTAATACCACTATGCACAGGCGTAGACGATATCTATCAATTCATAAATGCATGCGATATGGCTGTAAGTCTAGTAGAAGAGGCAAGTGCACCGACACTAGTCAAATATATTACCACAAGGTTAACAGGTAGAGCGTTGGAAATGATTAAATATAAAAATGTATCAAAATGGTCGTATATTAAAAGTTATTTAACAGACGCATTCGAAGTAACCGCTACAGCCTCATCCTTACAAATACAACTAAATTCGATTAGGATGCATAATAATGAGGATGTAAATGATAATTGTCATAGAGTAGAAAAATTATATTATCAATTATGTACACTTAGTACACTAGGTAAATCAGAATCGGAAGCAAAAATCATTCATGAGACGCTTAAAGAACAAACGTTAACAATCTTTATTAAGGGATTAATAGAACCTATTAGGACGATAGTGAAATCACGAAATCCGAAAACTCTTGAAATAGCGAAACAATTATCAAAAGCTGAAGAAATCGAGTATAAGACGGAAAGGGAAAATTATAGGTATAGGAACGGAATTCCAACCCAAAAAAATAATAATTTTTCATATAACAATAGAATCAATCATCAGAGACCAAATGGTACGAATTTCAATGCCCGATGCTTTCACATCGTCGCAACTATAGAAAACAATCACATAACATTTAACTCACCGGCCGCAAAAACAAATAATTTACACTTAATGATAGATACAGGCAGTCAGGTAAACATACTCAAAATAAATTGCTTACGTGAAGAATTAGAAGTAGATGAAACGCAAAAAATTAATCTACGTGGAATAAACGAAGATCTCATTCAAACCATAGGAAAATTGTTCATACCAATAGAATTAAATAACAAGAATATTAAAACGGAATTTCATATAGTAGGAACACGATTTCCAATTCCAAAGGACGGCATACTTGGAAACGAGTTCTTGTCAACAAATAATGTAATATTAGATTTAGCAAACAACAAATTGATTATTCAAACGACCTCGAATTCGACAACAAAAATTCAAGAAATCACAAATAAAACCGGTCCAATTAAATTAAGGCCACGTACCGAAACTGTAATAGGAATAATAATCGCCGATCCAACAGTCGAAAACAAAAATATCTTGATTCACAAACAACAAATAGTAAAAGATGTATTCTGTAGCAACACAGTGTCCATCGTCAACAACGGTAGAGCAATAATTAGCATGCTGAACATATCGGAAGAAACAAAAAATATAAGCGAAGATGATTTGAACAAAATACTCTATGATACGGAATATGAAATATATACGGTTGAATCAAAGGATAATCTTGATGAACGTCTAGCTCGATTAAGACAAATAATCATAACCGAACATATGGATGGAACTGAAAAGCAGTCTATTTACGAGATAAGTGAACGATATAATGATATATTTCATATGGAAGGAGATGTTTTAACTTTTACTAATGCGGGTACGCACTCGATTAGATTAAAACAGGATCAA
>NW_021769668.1:0-834 GCF_005508785.2 Acyrthosiphon pisum
AAATTTGAACTTTAAATGCTTATAAATAAAAATTGTGACAATGTATTCCTTTTATTTTGCAACTGCTATTGTAAAAATATGTTAGGAGCCTTGTATTAAATTTCCAAATCTTAGAATTAAAAAGAAAAACTTTTATGAATTTCTGTCTAAGATAATTTGAACATTGCCGTAATTTTTACGTATTTAGTCAAAATTTGAACTTTAAATGCTTATAAAAAAAAAATCGTGACTATATATTTCTTTTATTTTTCAATTGCTATTGTAAAAATATATTATGAGCCTTGTATTAAATTTTGAAATCTTAGATATAAAAGGAAAATTTTTTATGAATTTCTAGCATAAAATAATTTACGAATTTTCGTGATTTTTACATAATATGTTGTCAAAATTTGAACTTTAAATGCTTATAAATAAAAATTGTGACAATGTATTCCTTTTATTTTGCAACTGCTATTGTAAAAATATGTTAGGAGCCTTGTATTAAATTTCCAAATCTTAGAATTAAAAAGAAAAACTTTTATGAATTTCTGTTTAAGATTATTTGAACATTGCCGTAATTTTTACGTATTTAGTCAAAATTTGAACTTTAAATGCTTATAAAAAAAAATTGTGCCTATGTATTTTTATAATGTTTGAATGGGAGTTAGAACAACATATGTGGACCCTTCTATTAAATTTTCAAGTATTTTGTCCCAGCTAATTTTTTTTTTATCAACATTTATAAAAAAAAAATCAAAAAAAATCGATTATTTCAATTGCCTATAAATAGATTAAAAATTAGTGAAATATTTTGAAAATAAAACTATATAAAGAAAATGTCAATTTAAACAACTG
>NW_021769669.1:0-870 GCF_005508785.2 Acyrthosiphon pisum
AAAAATTACGAAAAAACGCTAAAAATGGGATTTTAATTTCTAACGCTTTGTTTATCACCATAGAAACGAATAAAAAATTGTAATATTTTAATATTAGTTCAACTTACATGATAAAATAAATAATAACAAAATATAAAATATCCAGACTGACAAACCGTCTCCGCTCAGAATCGTTTTTCCTATACAATGATATTATATCATTGAATTCAAATTTAATACAACTATTATACAATGACCCACTTGTAATCTACTGTACAGCAGAACGACATCCACTTATCTGCTTTTTTTTTCTTTTTCTTTTTTTTATTCAACTAGGCTTTTTTTTATTCAATTAGTATTTTTTTTAATTTAACTAAACTTTTGTGGTTGGACTTATATTATGGAATGTTTTAATATCGCGTGTATTCACTTTTGGTGTTGGAACGTTATCTAAAATGTCCTGTCCCTATACATTTGGAAAGTACTAATGTACTGTGGTGGGAATTATAATTAAACAACCTATAAAGTAATTAGTAATTACTATAGGCCAGGCTGATAAATAATAAGTGCTGAGACCATAAAATTGTGCGGAAAACAAGTAGGTTCTTAGCTGTGGTGTCGATAGAAGTCCGCTGCAGTAACATAGAGCCCAAGTGTTGCTCAGGCAACAACTTAAATATGGATGTTTAGTGAGTGAGTATTGATAGATGAAAAATAGGTCATTTTATAGGCCAGTATTATGAGAAGTAAGCCATCTAAAAGTATTTGAGCAACACCAATTTTTTTTATGATACATGTCACCAGAAATCACTGTGTAACACTATAATTGTCGTACGCAGTAGATGAATTCAGACATTGTATTTAACTTTGTGTTTGTTTTTATTAATAAAG
>NW_021769670.1:0-782 GCF_005508785.2 Acyrthosiphon pisum
ACAAGTGGGTCACTGTATAATGGATGGTATTAAATTTGAATTCAATGATATAATATCATTGTATAAGAAAAACGATTCTGAGCGGAGACGGTATGTTAGTCTAGGTATAAGATATAATATTATATTAGGTACCTATAATAAATTCCAAATTAATCATATCATAATATTTATTAGGTACTTATAACGCGTTATACATCAACAAAAAACCGTGGTACTATCATAGATATATAATAGTGTACTTTAGAAGTTTCAAGTACCCACGAATAATATTATACAATCACAACAAAATAACTAAAATAGTTATCCTAGGTTTTTAATATGTAATTTCGTCCAAATTTGTACTTAAAATGACTATAAAAATAAACTGCGTAAATGTATATTTTAGATTTTTTGGTAACAGAATTAATTACTTACGTGGAATCTTGTTTTAAATTTTCAATTCTTAGATACAAAAATTGAACATTTTATAAATTTTTAACTACAAAATAATTTTTCAAATTAAAATTTGATAAATTTTGTCAAAATTTGATCTTTAAATGCTTATAAAAAAAAATTGTGCCTATGTATTTTTAATATTTTTCAACTAATATTGTAACAATATATCAGAGCTTTGTATTAAATTTATACACTTTTTGGCCCAACAGATAAAACTTGATTGATATTCATAGAAAAAAAATACTAAAAAAATTTAAAACTTACAATGTCCGTACAGCTCAAAAAGAGTCAAATTATTTTAAAAATGTTATCGTATATATAAAATGCTAATATAAACATTCAGTAAA
>NW_021769671.1:0-904 GCF_005508785.2 Acyrthosiphon pisum
TGTATATGGTATAATATTGTACGCGTGTACGCAGATTTTAAATGCAGTGAACTTGCCACGTATTTTTTATTTTTCAATAATTAACTAAATATGTTTGAAATCGTTTTTGTTTTCTGGCTCAAATCAGTGGTCTTGACAACGTATATTACAGTTAAGCCTTAAACAAATAATCAGAAAACGGCATAATTTGTTTATCTACCCTAAGTTATCGTATAATTGTCACAACGATGAGTCTTATTTTTGCATTGTTCTATTTGACATTTATCACGGTGTGCAAGCTCGCGGAGGAAATTATGAGAAAAGTCCATCTGGAACATCTTCAAAACGGTGACTGCCGGTACAAATCGGAGGACGCGCCGGTTTGTCGACCGACTTCGTAATGATAATATCATAATAATTTGCGTTTTTTTCTTTGTGTTTCAGACTTCAGCCAGCCCATCGCGCAAAGACAAGTTCGCTCAGGTGAACATTTGGGGACCTTGTGCCCCCTACCGTCGCGGCCGGGTGATGTACTCGTCACGGCCAAATAACGGAACAGAGAGCGAGCCGGCTGCCGTTCGATCGAGGTGTACATCGACGGCGCCGACTTTCCCGGCACGGATCATGGCCGACCATCGATTCAGGTGTACATCGACGGCGCCGACTTTCCCGGCACGGAACGTGGTCGATCATCGATTCAGGTGTACACCGACAGCGCCGACTTTCCCGGCACGGAACATGGCCGACCATCGAT
Source organism: Acyrthosiphon pisum (assembly GCF_005508785.2). Classification (NCBI taxonomy): domain Eukaryota; kingdom Metazoa; phylum Arthropoda; class Insecta; order Hemiptera; family Aphididae; genus Acyrthosiphon; species Acyrthosiphon pisum. The sequence goes on from NW_021769671.1 coordinate 734, forward strand.
TCAGGTGTACATCGACGGCGCCGACTTTCCCGGCACAGAACGTGGCCGACCATCGATTCAGTGTACATCGACGGCGCCGACTTTCTCGGCACGGAACGTGGTCGATCATCGATTCAGTGTACACCGACGGCGCCTATTGTCCCGGCACAGAACGTGATCGATCATCGATTC
>NW_021769672.1:0-1075 GCF_005508785.2 Acyrthosiphon pisum
TTTAATTTTTATTGTGATTCCCCCCCCCTCACACACCAAAAAAAAAATTATATATATACAACTGAGTAGGGCGACACACCGCTTTTTTGTATTAGAAATATGTCAGATTATGGTAGAATCAATAAATTTGAAGAATATGAATTTAAAATTTAAAAATAGATGACTTTACTAATACAATATTGCATTTGGATAAAAAAAAATATGCAGAAAAATAAACGTTCCATTTCGGAGCTGTCTTAAATTATTTAAATAAATATCAAATATTCATGATTTTCAAAGCATCATGTTGTTGAAAATAATTAACTACCAACAAAGTTCTAGAAAATCTCATCCTATAAATAAATTATATTTTTACATTTTTAACGATATATGGTTCAAATAGGTGGTTATTATAATTACAATTATATTTTTTTAGTACCTAAATACACAATATTTTAACTACGATTTATTTGTTTTGTTAGTATATTATTTACTTTGTGCACTTAGTCTCTAAATGCTGAATAATATAAAATGTGCAATGATATCTAGAGTTTACTTTTGGCCAAAAAATTATATTTAACATTTTGACGATAAACTGTGACAGTTCCATTTCATACTTTATAGTAATGACATTATTTTCAAATAATTATTTTTAATTGTTATAAATATTAAATGAATGCATTTGGTTGAGTTGCAATTTATTTAAATATTTTATCAACTAATATAATAAATGTCTTAATGATTAGCTTTCTTCCCTGGTCCTAAGATCAGGGAAATTATGATATTCAAGCGGTTAACACAGGTCACAGACATACCAAATGATTTTATAAAAACTTTGCATTGTATTCAACATATTATATTCTATTTAAAGTTTAAAAAATAATACAAGTCTGGCTTCAAAATATGGTGAAGTCAATATATTTTAAACAGAAAAGCATAGTAACCAAATCTATATATATAAAAAGACTTGTCCTGGGTGATTCATCATCGCCTAGCCGGAATTGCTGAAGCTATGGATATGAAATTTTCAGTAAATATACTTAATACTATGTATAGGCGCACTAAGAAAGGATTTGTCGAAATTTGCATTTTAAAT
>NW_021769673.1:0-716 GCF_005508785.2 Acyrthosiphon pisum
TAGTATGTGTCATTGCATGTCCGGTGCTTCTTCTTATGTAAAAAGTGTAAAGTCGAAAACCATGTTGGAGTGTCTAGCAGTAAGTCAAAATCGATTACCTAACTTTCAAGTTAGCCACCTAGGTAGGCAATCCGACTTCGTCGGATCGCAGACAATATGCTACAGCAAATCAAGTAGGCAATCCACCTACTGTGGATTGCAGACCCGATGTTGAGCGGCTATAAGTGAAAACCCTATCACATAACATACGAAATAATTTACGAAAAATACAAACTATCTACAATATAAATACAATTTACAAACAAATATAATATGTATTTATATAACTATATATAACAAAACATTTTGGGAAATGTGCAATTATAATTCCTAATAAAATAAATAACATATAGATACATAATATATTAACCAATAAAATACATAAAAACATGTAACTATAGTGTCGTATATATATTTATATGAAAAAAAAACGTGAAAAAATGCAAAAACCTGCACGAAACCAAAATGAGCAATCCACCTATACAGCGGATAGAGTGGTATGAGCCGTCACATGTCCAGTGTTTTTCTTGTGTAAAAAGTGTAATGTCGAAAACCGTGTTGAAGTGTCTAGCACTCTAGCTAGTCAGTCATCTCAAGTCAAAATCGATTAACCTTCAAGTGGCTACACAAAGTTAATCCGACTTCAAATACTTCCAGACAATGTGCAAAAGTCAATC
>NW_021769674.1:0-1361 GCF_005508785.2 Acyrthosiphon pisum
TCGGGGAGTGTGAGTGGTTTTAGTTTTTATACGTCAATATCGATTTTCAAAATGCCAAGAACGAAATCTAACCCAGTTGGTCGTATGTTCTTTCAATATAATTTAAATACAAACGAAAGTACCTGTTAAGTTCCAAATTGTAAGAATCCTGTGAGAACAGGTAATCATTCTTATTTATAAAGAAGAATTGTAAAATGTCATACTAGATTATGTTATAATTTTCAATAGTATTAAATAGTTAGGTAAATGTAAAAATGAATAACGTTTTAATTTTCAATAACGACAAACAGAATATTTGAATAACGTTTAAATTACTATAACGATAAACGCATAACATGTGTAACGTTTTAATTCTGTATAACGATTAACTCAAAACATGTATAACGTTTTAAATCTAAATAACGATAAACGCAAAAATTCTGTAACGTTTTAATTGTAAATAACGTTAAACGGAATTTTTTTTTCAAATTCGAGCCCTGATTGAAACACGCACTCGCGAATACGTGTGGTTCGACGTCAGACAGATCTGTGGACTTGAAGAAAACGACAGCGCTAAGACCCGACCTATGACGGAAAATGACACAGTTCAGGAACGCGTTCGACAACCGGACGGAGATTTTAACCACGGTAGTGTGCGTACGGTTGTGGATTTAAAACCTCAACGGTGAACGGATATCGCCGACGGACATTTAAACATTTTCAAGATATGTTCCGATCACTTACCTGCACCATTCCAACGCCTCTACAGTGAATTCCATAGGTTTCGAATTTGAGTGCGTTCACAACTCTCCGTGGTGTATAACACGTTGAAACACGTTACCTTACAATAGTTAAATACTTGAACATATTGTTCAACTATCTACAGGACACGGTGAGAGGTAAACTCGTAAATGCATCTCATTTATGCTAAATAGATCGATAAACGTATTGTCATATTATTATTCGATTCTGTATATCATTAATTATAATATACAGGGTGATCCATTTAACGTAAGACACTCATTATTTTAGAAAGTATTAACATTTTTCAAATTTTTCTTTTTGGAATATTAAAATTTTACAAAATTTTAAAATGTTTTAGACCACTTATTATTTTAACCCTTATTTTTGTAGGGGAAACCACATTCAACTTTTGAATTTTAAATGACAACCTATGCTTAAAATTTCAATAATGTTAAATCAATTTTTTTTATGAATTTTCATAAAAGAATTTTAATTTTTGAATAATCCGTTGGTCAGATATAAGCCTTCAAAGTTAGGGGTTTTTTGGAGGTGCTATAGTATTTTTTGTTTGTAAAGACCAGGAGTTAAACATTCTGTTCATTCGTCCAAGCTAAAAGATAACCATATCATACGTCCTA
>NW_021769675.1:0-818 GCF_005508785.2 Acyrthosiphon pisum
TGCATATGAATACCTCGACACGAATCTAAAAATTTTGAAAATGTTATGGTTTCAAATTCTAATATAAACAATCAGTGAAAAGTGCATGTATCTACAGAAATATATTTTAGAGTAACACTACTTACACTAAAAACCAAAACCGATTTTATGTGTAAAAATTCACGTTTTCCTAAATTTTTTTTTGTTTTTCCAGGCACTTTTGGAGACTAGGCAGGTACTGCTCATTTCGACATCCCCTATGCACCTACTAGATTCACTTTCCAACCGGAAAATATGAAAAACGAAGCATTATTTCGACTACTTATCGTGTACACCGCCCCAAATAATAATAATAATGTATTACGCAGAACGTAAATTTGATAATAGTTTCAATATAGGTAGTTCGATTGACTCTAATTTTTAAACTAACGATGCTAAATGTGATCTGCTCATCGTAAATTTTCTAAATAAGACGGAGACAACAAAATGCCCGTGTTACGTCTTAAATCGTGGAGCTGCATCGTACACGAAATGTCGAAAATTTAATGCCCGCGATTCTGTCTTATCACTATGTACCACGAAATAGTAATAATATTGTTATCAAATAAATAACAACATAATATTATTTTTTCGTTTGCCGACTTCAAATTTGAATCGCGATTATTTGAAATTTGGACAAAAAATACAGACTACAGAACAGTCGTACAGAGTTCTATTCATACATTTTAATATAAAATCACCATGGATAGGTGTATTCTTTTTAGTAAAACATCCAAAGTATCTCCTCGCCACATTACGTACATTTTCATTTGTAAGTATTATTTTCTAGTTGTAGTGAT
>NW_021769676.1:0-2617 GCF_005508785.2 Acyrthosiphon pisum
ACCAAATGTCAAATCAGATATAAACGACTGTTTTCTATGTCTAAAGTATTTGATTATCAGTTGAGTATATTTCACAGCAAACAAATATATTATTATTTATTATACATAGGTATAGCTGATATTCTCAATTTTTATTTTTATTATAATTATTTAAGTATTTGAGTAGGTACTTAAAAAGTATTTGAATACTTTTACTCAAGTACTTTACAACACTGGGTGTAATAGTATTATTCAAGTGTCTACATGTTGTAGCATGTAGGTACTATTATATATAGGCAAAGGTGGGCAAGTTAATGAAAATAATTAATTCAAGTAATGTTAAGTTGAGAGGACACAAGATCGATACCTAAGTCAAAAGTTAACAGTTAACAAATTGAAAATTTAACTCGATAAGTTAAAAGTTAGTAAAGAAAAAAATATTAACTTAACTCATTTTAAAAAAAGTTAATCTATTTTTTTTAATTAGTATGTAAATCACACAAAGAGTGAATGTGTCTTTCTAGTTTCTAATTTATAAATTATAAAAAACAATTTTATTAAACTTTTATCATAATGTACACTGTATATACCTTTTTACTTTTACTTTACTATTATTTATTAATTTAAAATGTATAATAATATCTGAAATATAAAATGTCTATCATAATGTTATATTATTATAACGAATAACGATATCGACTAAATAAAAATAATTAATATCGCACATGGTAGGTAAACGAATGACGATTATGATAAAGTACGATTACGGACAACGTAAGGGACTGGTCGATGCAAGCGCACTACCTATAATTCATAATATCGACGCCCCAGTTCAAAACTGCAACAACTCGAGTTATAACAAATTCAAGTTATGTACACCATCGTATAGACGATCTTGTAACGATTTCAGTTCAAGAACACAATAAAATATAGTTAAATTATTGACCACGAGAGAGCATTTTCAAAATTATAATTTACATTACGTTACATAGAGAAACAATATAGAAAACACATTATACCCAACAAACCAATTATTTGGGTTGTTGCAGTTTTAATCTGGGGCGTCGATATTATTGTCTACAAGTATAGACCGGCATAATATTATTATCATGTATATTATATTATACACAACTATATACTTTAAACGATAATTTAGTTTTCAAGTTATTTTTAGAATTTTTTTTCCAATTTTTAAAATCTGGTGACTGGCTGTATTTTTCTTATCGATAATAAATTATTGTTATTATTTATTTGTACTGCAAACATATTATATTATAATAAAATATATTAATATACCTACACAAAATTATGCTATCAAGAAAAATAACAGAAATGTTTGTGTTATTAATTATTATAGTATAGGATTATTTTTATTTTATTCTAATATACCAATATAATGTTAGCGAGTTTTGTAAGTCTTGAAAGTGACGACGTATTATGGCCTATCGGACGATAATATTACAACTTGTTCAAAAATTAGAATTCAGGCCAAATGACAAATATGAAAAAAAATTCTAACTACCTACAAAATAAGTTTTTAATTTTAAATCCTATTAAGTAAGTAGGAATGCAGTTATTCATTTAGTTAGGTCACATTAGGTCAGGCCTGAATTCTACTATAATAAGTACGTTTCTTACACTTAACTCGACGTCCCTTCAGGACAGAATATTATATTCAGCCTTACTCAAGTAGTGAAGTACCTACCCGATACCACTGCAACCACGATATGTATATATGCTAATATACTATATACTATATAGCCAAGTCTGGCCAGTCTGGGCAAGTTAACTACTTTTTTTTTTAATTATAAAATAAAAGTAACTTAACTTAGTTAAAAATCAGTTGCTTTTTTTGTCATACAAAATTAATAATTATACTTATATACATGTTTTAAAGTTAACAAATCACATATTATGGTAATTCAACAAATGTCTTATAATTTTTAAATAATTAATGTGTATATGTATTTAAATTAATAACATACTGTAAGTACATATACATACTTTAACAACAAAATAGTTAAATTGTTTTTATAATATTAATTGTTTACATAATTATTCATATAGTCCACAACTATACTAAATATTATGATAATCGAATTCATGATTAGAATATTATCATTAATATTGGTTACACAGCAAAAAAACAAGATTGTGAAAAATAATTTTCGACCACATGTGACGCAGTCTACATAGTATTTGTTTACTTATCAGTTTATGACTTTATGTCCACTATTAAAATCTATACGTAAACATCTATTATAGTACAATCTACAGTCTTTGCAATAGAATTTCAAACTTTGTTGTCTGCTTATTACCTACGGGCCGGACATGTCGGGTGGTTTATTTAAAAATAAATAGTGTTGTTAAATAGCTTGTTCTTTTATTTCAATATATTATTAAGTAAATAGTAAATACGATGAACTACAATAGTTATACGCTACTGCGGATTTCCATTATTTGCACCGATGGGCAATGTTATCGCTGTAATTCCATATCTAGGAATAAAAATGTAATAATAACTAATAAGTAATACGTGTTATTTAATAATATTAATAATGATTAGGTAACGAGGAATAAGACGTATACAAACGAGTGTATTAAAAATTGATAATATTAATATATTTAATATTTCACA
>NW_021769677.1:0-800 GCF_005508785.2 Acyrthosiphon pisum
TGTTCTTATATTACTTTTTCTTGAAAAAGACAGCCTATACAATTTAATTATTCTTTGGGTAATTAAAATTATTAAGAGTCTCTACGGTACACGATCTTGGGGTAAAATTTGACTCCAAACTATCATTTAAAGACCATATACTTTTTATTAGGAATAAAGCGTCAGCAAAGCTTGGTTTTTTAAAACGAACCTGTCGAAGTTTTAGAAATGAATCTGCATTAAAAATATTATACTACTCGTTAATCCGTTCACACTTTGATTATGCCCTCCTAATCTGGCATCCATATTTAGTAACACAAATCCAAGATTTAAACAAAATTCAAAATAATTTTATTAGATTTTTATGTTATCAATGTTTTGTTTATATAGAGCACCCCATTCTGACTATAATATTACAATCAGTTTTTTTTAATATACAGCCGTTAGAACAAAGTTTTATACAAATTAAATTAAAGTTTTTATTTAAATTATTAAATAATATGATTGATTGTCCAACATTACTGCAAAAAATAAATTTTAAAATAAATCCAATAAACTACCGATCCTCAAATTTATTCTACACAAAACATTCAACTAAAAATTATATGCAAAATTCTCCATCAAATATTTTAATGTCCGCAGGTAACTCAATAAAAAATATTGATTTTTTTTGTAATTCTTTAAATATGTTTATGGCAAATGTTTTAAGAAATACATAACAAATTAGGTACCTACTATAATAGTTCAATAGAAGCATATAATATCTCGTTTTATTTCATCTTGTTTTTATTTTATAAATTTAAATATTATAATGTATGATA
>NW_021769678.1:0-1392 GCF_005508785.2 Acyrthosiphon pisum
AAACGAAGAATGTATTGATTTTACAATAATGCATTTTTTTTTTTTTAATTTTATTTGATTGATCTGTCATCAACTAATAGGACACTAAAAATCTTAAATTTCATCAACAGTATCTTTTCTGATAGGAAAGTGAATCTAGTTGGAACTTTAGGGGGCCAAAAGTAAAAATATCCCAGTAGTTTTCAAAAGGGCCGTGAAAAACAAAAGAACCATTTTAATTATGTAAGATTAGGTGAGCAAAATATATTTACACCTATCAAACCAAACTATAAACGTTATCGGAATGGCAAGTAGACATGTAGCTGCACTGAGAACTATAGGTACTTTCGGGATAATCCACACTCTCCTATAATTTATTTCTTTTATCACGTCTAATTTTGAAAGAATGTTACACATTTGAAAATTGTATATTATATGATTTCAAATTGAATAAAAAACAATGTAAAAAAAAATAAAAATATTGCTTTTGTGAATTTACCAAGAAACTTTCAAACAAAAATGAATTATAAGTCTTAAAAAAAAATAATCAAAAATGTTTCTTACTTTCAGCTGGAAAATAAATTATAAAATATTAATTAATATTATTATTTATGTATCTAAAAATATTTAATCTAAGATTCAAGTTCTGCCAATTATTAACAATATTAATGCGTTTTTTTGTTTTAAACATTTTATTCAATATTCGAGTGTATATGAGATTGTTTTTTTCAGGATTGTCTAAGTTTAATAATTTCCAATTGATTAATAAACAATATAAAAAAAAAAATAAAAATGTTGCTTTTGTGAATTTACCAAGAAACTTTCAAACAAAAATGAAATATGTCATTAAAAAAAAATAATCAAAAATGTTTCTTACGTTCAGCTGGAAAATAAATTATAAAATATTAATTAATATTATCATTTATGTATGTAAAAATATTTAATCTATGAATCATGTACTGTAAATATTAACAATATTAATGCGTTTTTTGGTTTTAAACATTTTATTCAATATTCGAGTATATATGAGATTGTTTGTTTCAGGATTGTCTAAGTTTTCGAGAACACTAAGTGAGTCAGTATAATGGACGAGCATTTATTCTCTGCGGATAATCTTATTCTGTGGCTTTCAATAAAGCTAGATGCCTATTCAGCTGTTTAAATTGAGTTGTGTTTTAAGATGCGATGTGCTGTTTGACTGTTCGACTGGATGATTATTGCGATTGCAAGTCCTACTGTATTTATTGATGCATCTACATATGTTTCCCAATGTGTTGGTAGGCTAAATAAGTTTGATTTTTTTTTTTTTTGAGGTAGAAGGTTGAAATAAATAGATTGGTTAGTGTAAGCTTGTATGACGTAGAGATCCCTTTGATTTCGTTTTCTCTCATTTTTGTAAAATTGTGTATCTTT
>NW_021769678.1:3280-5306 GCF_005508785.2 Acyrthosiphon pisum
ACCGGTATGCATTTATTGTTTAATTATTTATTATAACCTATTTATTTTTTTTAATTTGTCATCATTGGACGAATTTTTCACATAATACAGTGTTTGTATTGACTGAAAATTATAAAATTTATTGAATACATGCATGATTAAGTAAATTATATAAGAATTTAATAGAAAAAAATTCTCTTAAACTAAAAAATGATGTTCCGCGTTGGCATACGAGATTAACCTTTTCAGCGATCCAACTAGCATAATTTGTTGACTCCTAAAACCACACACTCGCAATAAAATAGAGAACCAAGCCACAATCGTTTCATATGTTAAAGCCGCACATTGTTGTATTTAAAGACCACACACTTATGATTTCGACCGCAAAAGGTCTTTACTATAAAACTTATTTTAATGTACCTATTTTATTTATATTATGTATAACTTATGATTTTTGTATGTATGTTTGTTACTGCAGCAAATAACAAAAATAATAAATTAGTAAATAACAGAACGTTAATGGTTATCTACAATTTATAATTATTATATCTCCACTGTAAATTATTACGATATTCAGATATTCTATTGAGGGTTCGACTAATTTGAAATTTTTTAATTATTATAAGTTAACTACAGCAACTACCACTGTCCAAAATTACCATGCTATAATAATTCATACTAATATATAGGCCAAGTAGTGTAACCAACTAGGTAGGTACTTCAATTTGATGTAACATAAAATTTTATATAAAATTGCATTTTGTTTAGTAGGTATGCCATCGCCTTATAAATATACTATTTATGTATCCAAAAAATAAAAATTTAACTTTTTACTAAACAGTATCATCAAAAGAAAACTATATTTTAGTGCCTCCAAAACAATTTCATTATTGAGGGTTACATTAATTGGCCTATTAGCCGACGTTTAATCAATTAGAAGATAAAAATGATGACTATTCTATATTATTTATATTTTATAAGTATATTTGTGAAGTACTATACTAAAATTATTCAAATACATTTTACGTACTCAAATACATAATTCATATATTTTTGAAAAAAGTTCATGGACATAGAATTTTAAATTTTAAATTTAAGATGTATAACTATTATATAATTACTATACTAAAAGAGAGTAATAACTGGTAATTATAGGAAACTACTAGTTTCGTAATTTCGGCCATTACAAATACTCATAAAACCTTTAAAATTGGATAACTAATTCTAAAAAACACAAGAATCAGCATAATACGCATATCAGCATAATACAAAAGATTAATCTATACAATATTGTATAACATAAATTAAAAACAACATACCACTCAAAACTAGAAACAAAATATACGGTGGGAATTTATTAGTATGATTATAAATTAGTTATAATTTGCTATAGTTAAAGTGAAAAATCTAGTGATTTATTTGAAAAGTACTCTATAGTTTTCAAAATTTTCAGTTGGGTACCAACTTTTAAATCAATTTTTTCTTGTATAAATATAAAACAAATCTAAATGTGGTCTTAATTTGTAGGTACCTATATTAATTTCATAGTTTATTTATACTTCAAATATTTATTATATATATTTTACTACTTTGTAACTTACAACTATCATAATAACTACTCAGCTCATCAACATAAAATCTAATATTTTTAGGGTGCATTAACTATGCACAAATTCATGCCAAAAAATATGAAAAATATAAAACATGTTTCAGGAATATACAAGTTTGAAAAAAGTATTTTAGATTAAATACGTTTTTAAGTAACGCTCTCCCATAATAATCTATGATTTCCAATGATTTGAAAAACAATATTAAAAAAATAAAAATACTACAAGTGTAAATTTACCAAGAAACTTCCAAACAAAAATAAATTAAATAAAAAACTCAAAAAATGATACATACGGTAAGCTGTAAAATAAATAATAAAATATTAATTATTAACTTTATTACTTGCGTATCTAAAAATATTAAATCGAAGTCTTAGGAAGAATCAAGTACTGTCATTATTGTTATTATTTACTTATTTAAAATTGAATCATCCAAAATT
>NW_021769679.1:0-990 GCF_005508785.2 Acyrthosiphon pisum
GAATTCAGCATCAGTATTCCCTGCTTGTTGTAAGAGGCGACTGAAAGGGAAACGGCCAGACGGGGCCGGCGTCCGGGACGCGGACACACCGAAACCTTCGGGGACTAGGGTGTTGGGGGTTTTGACTGCGACCCCGTGAAGAGCGAGTCGATCACCTCGGTGATGCCTCGGGGAGGCGTGGCAAAGGCTACCGAGCCTCTAACTCGGGGGTCACGGCCACCGTGCCGGCGGCGACCGCCGCTGGTGAGGGCCAACCATGAGCCCGTGATACACGATCATAAATCTTGGCAGGATCACAGCTGAGGCCCCCAAGCCGACGAAGCTCGGCCCGAACATCCCACCATTGATGTGCTTTCCTAACGAGAGCGAGAATGGTACTTCGGGATGTGGGGGAGCCCCGCGGCGCCGAGCAATCGACGTCGCGCCCTCGCACGGCGGTCGCGCACCGGCCTCGGTCGTGGCGCGGTCGACGGCGGATTGGTTTCGGAGTGGCTGTTAGCGGGAGCTAACTATGTGGTTAAAAGACCAAGCTCGGTCTAGGGGAAGGCTGCCGAGTGAGCATCTCCTTAGCGCCCACCCAGTCTACCGGTGGGGCTATATGCACCGGAGGTTGCCCGTGACCAAAAACGGGAAGCAATGAGGATAGCTTGCGACCCGACCAGGGTGGCGAAGGGCACGTGCACGCCTTAGCCGACGGTACGGGCGCACTCTCTCCCGACTTCGTTGGGAACGGGTGTGCGCCCGGTGCTCGTGGTCCACAGACGACGCGCGGCCGGCGTACGGCGTGGGTCAAACCACCTTGCGCCGTCCTTGAACCTCCGCGGCTCTCGACTAGCGCACAGCGCTAATGTGAGGTCCGCGGTTGTAGCCGCAAGGCACCAAACCCGGGAGTCTTCGTGATTTTATAGGGCATTTTTCTGTTATTCCCAATACGTTGTCAGTATGCTGTTGTTTAGCCTTACTAAGAACATTATTGCTGTAATCATTTGG
>NW_021769680.1:0-1506 GCF_005508785.2 Acyrthosiphon pisum
CTAAGTATATTTGATGATATTAAGGTGAATAAAGTAATTTATATATAACCTATTTACGTGAAATCTTGTTTTAAATTTTCAATCCTTAGCTATAAAAGTAGAACATTTTATAAATTTTTAACTAGAAAATAATTATTACATTTTAAATTTGAAAATGTTGTCAAAATTTTAATTTTAAATGCTTATAAAAAAATTGTGCCTATGTATTATAAATATTTTTCAACTGCTATTGTAACAAAATATCAGGAGCCTCGCATTAAATTTTCACGTTTTTTACCCAACAAATACAATTTTATTGATATTTATAGAAAAAAAACTAAAAAAATTGAAAACTGACAATGCCCGTAAACAGCCAAAAAAGAGTCAAAATATTTTCAAAATTGTATGGTATATAGAAAAAGCTAATATAAACATTCAGTGAAATTTTCAAGTATCTCTATAGTCATTCGTTTTTTAATTAGGTACAACAAAATAAGAAAATCGTTACTTACATAAGAAATCGAGTGAATATCAAATGTTGTAAAAATATGAATTTCAAACGCTCATAAAAATTTAATTTGACTTTCTTGTAGACATTTTTTTTGTTGATAAAAGTAGACAAACTTATGAGGAATATTGTATTACATTTTATTAAGACTACATTACTGCATACAAAAGTTCAAAACTGAAGAAGTCTCTCTGCTGTATGCCTGTTTAGTAGGTACCAAGTATCAGTGTTGTAAAAAATACTTTTTAAAAGTATTTAAGTACCTAATTACTCAAATACTCTTAAAATAAAGTATTATATATCACCCTAATACTATAAATAGTAAAGTATTTTAAATAATCTTCAAATACAAAAAAAAAATTCTTTTTACTTTTTAGTTCTGAAACAATTTGTTCAATCAAAAATTGTTTATTGCATTTTAAAAACATGATTCGTTCAACAATCAAAATTCTGATCAGTCATGTCAGTTGCACCACAACAATGAACTTTTCTCTACATAGTTATATAATATTAATTTAAAGCTTTATGTATTTGGATATCTCATACCGCCAACGATCGTCGTCGACGATAAACGGTAATGATAATTATTAACAACAATTTTCTTGGTAAATAGGTTACCACCTAGGTGGTAGTAGGTACTAATAATTAGTAATAATATTTTCGTATAATTAAATAATTATAAACTATAAGGTATAGCCGTTAAACGGTTCAGCAGAAACTTTTTACATATTATATATTTTATTATTGACTTAAGCTACAATATACTGTCTCTTGGAGAAAAAACATTTAATCGAAGAAAACCACAAATGATAAATATATAATATTATATTGTTATAATGTTAAAGTAAAACCACTACAGCATGGTATTTTTATTTAACAAGAATAATTATAAGTAGAAACAATAATTAAGAATTAAAAGAATAAAAACAAGTATTCAATAAAATAATATTCAATAGTAAAAAAAAGTATATTAAAATACCATTCAAATACTACAAAATAAAAAGTATTGAAAAAGTATT
>NW_021769681.1:0-817 GCF_005508785.2 Acyrthosiphon pisum
TACGATAAAATTTTGAAAATAATTTGACTCTTTTTGAGCTCGTTTACGGACATTGTAAGTTTTCAATTTTTTTAGTTTTTTTTTCTATAAATATCAATAAAGTTTTATCTATTGGGCCAAAAAGTGTAAAAAATTAATACAGGGCTCCTGATACATTGTTACAATAGCAGTTGAAAAATATTACAAATACATAGGCACATTTTTTTTTTATAAGCATTTGAAGTTAAAATCTTGACAAAATTTACCAAATTTAAAATTGAATAATTATTTTGTAGTTAAAAATTTATAAAATGTTCAACTTTTATATCCAAGGATTGAAAATTTAAAACAAGATTCCACGTAAATATTTAATACTGTTACCAAAAATTCTAAGAAATACATAAGCACAGTTTATTTTTATAGTAATTTTAAGTTCAAATTTAGACGAAATTACATATTAAAAAACCTGGAATAACTATTTTAGTTATTTTGTTGTGATTGTAATGATTGTATAATATTATTTGTGGGTACTTGAAACTTCTAAAGTATACTATTATATATCTATGATAGTACCACGGTTTGTTGTTGATGTATAACGCGTTACCTAATAGATATTGTGATATGATTAATTTGGAATTTATTATTGATATTATAGATAAGTATAGATACTATAGATAAGTATACCTATAATAGGTATGTCTAATACCTAGACTGACAAACCGTCTCGGCTCAGAATCGTTTTTCTTATACAGTGATATTATATCATTGAATTTAAATTCAATACTATCCATTATCCATTATACAGTGACCCACTTGTAACCTACTGTACAGCAGAGCG
>NW_021769682.1:0-4279 GCF_005508785.2 Acyrthosiphon pisum
AAGGCACCGGTGCAATAACCAGGTACGTCCACTTTGTTAAAATTTTCAGGAGACAAAAAAAACCTCAAATTTTTTGATATTAAAATTTATTAGAAAAAGTTGAAGTGTTATAATACTATTTGGAATTCAATAAATTGAATATGATGGATACAATTTGAATTGCTTCAATATTCATGTCAATATTACAATATTTTCAAAACTAGCCAATATGTTAATTTTTAGTCGGTGCAATAACAAGTTATGTCCAAATCATAACTGGTTATTGCACCAAATTTTAGGGAAAAAAAATTGAACATAACTGACCAACAAATAATAATAAATTATTATTATCATATTAATATGATGCACATACTATACAATAAATTACTTACTATACTTTTTTTTATGGTAGTTTACATATAAGTAAGTATTTATTAACAATAAAAATAACAAAAACTATACTGTATAGGTAACATAACTGTCAGACTATTAATCAAACTAAAATTAAAACAAAACAATATTAATACTTTTTTATATTGTAACAATAGCAAAATATAAACCACACTTTGCAATAAAGTGGTTACTTAACAGGTTACTTTACCGTCAGACTATAACTCAAAACAAAAAATAATATGTTCATTAAATATTAGAAACATAATATAAAAAGTTACTAGGAATAAAATATGATAATAACTATATAAAAAATTTAAACAAAACAATATTAATACTTTTTTTGTATCATAACAATAACAAAATACAAACTATACTTTGCAATAAAGTGGTTACTTAACAGGTTACTTTACCGTCAGACTTTAACTCAAAACAAAAAATAATATGTTCATTAAATATTAGAAACATAATATAAAAAAGTTACTAGGAATAAAATATGATAATAACTATATAAAAAAAATTTAAACAAAACAATATTAATACTTTTTTTGTATCATAACAATAACAAAATACAAACTATACTTTGCAATAAAGTGGTTACTTAACAGGTTACTTTACCGTCAGACTTTAAATCAAAACAAAAAATACTAGAAAAATATTAGAAACATAATATTAAAAAGTTACCAAAAATAAATGATAATACCTGTTTAAGAAAATAATGTTAAACAATAAAAAATAATATTAAAAACTTAACTTTTTCATTAAATGTAAAGTTAAAGATAAGTATGATAAGTTTAGGAACCTATAGTTAACGACATTGTTATAAAAATGTATTAAATGTATTTATATAAAACCTTGTACAATATACAAATACAACTTGTTTGTATAATATTATATTATTTTAGTGGATTTTATTTTTATTTTAATCTGTAGTAGTCAATGTAGAATAATAACTAAGGCAGTCTGGAGGCACATATTTTGATACCAATTCTTGAACATCTTTATATTTATCTGGTTTAAGTGGTAGTTTTTGGTTATATAGCTTAAATGTTGGGTCAGGTATTGTGAGTATTGCTCTAGGTTTTTCTAGAACAAATAGTTGTCCATCAGATGCATTGGGTGATATGCTAACTTTCAATCCATCTTTTGCATATATTATTATTCTGTAAGACATTAACTGAAGCTGTTTTTGTGTTTTAAACATTGGTGACATATAAACAGAAAAGTTTAATAATATATCTTGAGTTACATTTATCACTATAAACTTTTTGCTAGTATTACTAACAATATTTTGATAGGTTTCAGGTAGAAACACTCTTTCCTGTCTTCTTCTTTGCTTTTCAATTTGCCCAAAGTTTCTATCACATGGCAAAAAACTATGTCCAGGTTCTGGATATCTATGTATTATTTTTTTTATACCATACATTTCTGTTTTTGCAATTGTGTATAAAAACTGAGTTAGAGAATGATTTTTATTTTGGGCGCTACAATTATCTGAAAACAGATAAACTGTGTCAACTTGTCTATCCAAAATTGTACTAAAAAAATGATTTAAAAAACTGATGACTTCATTTTTACCCTTTTTCGCAGTGACTTCGTCATACATATAAAAGTAAGACTTTCCAGTCCTACCTGAATATATGCAAAAATTATATACCCATAGTTGACGCTTGTAGAATACATCACCTGCTGGTACATGAGGTAACGGTAAATTCTGTTGATAATCAAAACATAATATTTCTATTTTGTTATCCAATATTTTAGCTTCTTCAATATTTTTTTTAAGGTCTTTATAAAACCATTCAGCCTTTGCCACATGTAAATCTTTTTCTGATTGTAATAATAATTTTTGTTCCACATCAGTTTGTGCATCAATTACCATTTTAAGATGATCACATGTCTGGCAAGTATCAGTTCTTGGAAACCCAAATGAAATATTAAAATTGTCCGCAAAGTAACGCGTGAAAAAGTCATACTTAAGTTTGGGGTGGACTTCTTCTCCATTTTTAAGTTGATTATAAATTTCAGTTTCATACTTTTCCAAGTATAAATTGTGCATAATCCTAAGATTTAAATCAGGTGATAAATATGTTACATTACTGTTAGACTCTCTACTATAATGGCTTTGGCGTTTTGGAAAACTATTTATATGTTCATTTATTTGGTTAATAATAGTATCAGAAATGATGTTTGGTCGATTCTCATGTTTTCCTCTGCGGTCTTTGGGACTATGATTATTGGATTTAATACATACTTGTAATCTATCAACTCTTGAAAAAGATATACCATGCAGAGAACAAAATGCTTTTTTACAAACAATAATTTCAGTTATACCTATTCGGACTGTAAATTTACTTACAAACGTCTTTGTTGTTTTTGTACCAGTTCTAGGTCTCTTGCGCACAATTTCTTTTAATTTCATTAAACCGCACAGATGAGTGTCTTGTTTTTCTTTACATGCTATTTGATTAAACGTATCTATTATAGTTTTCCTATCTTCTTCACATACTTTTGTAAAACATGCGTTTTTACATTTACAAGGTAAACCAGTTTTCCTTTCTTCCCTCACTTTACCAGTTAAACTAATATAGCCTACACCCTTGGCTCTATTATTTTTGGCAATATTTCTAGTCCATTTAAATGGTTTTCTGTGCCTTTTTTTACCTTTTTTCTCTTTGTCAACTATTTCTTCGTCCGATGGTTCAATAGAAATCATGTTAACAGATCCACAATAATAATTTTCATTTGTTTGGGCAGGTGTATCATCATCAGTGTCATATGCCAAGATCGTAGTACAATCTAAATAAAATGTATAGATAATTTATTTATAATATTTCATTGAATTGTTTTTATTTTATTTAAATATACCTTTTTTTTCTTTGTCAACCATTTCTTCGTCCGATGGTTCAATAGAAATCATGTTAACAGATCCACAATAATAATTTTCATTTGTTTGGGCAGGTGTATCATCATCAGTCTCATATGCCAAGATCGTAGTACAATCTAAATAAAATGTATAGATAATTTATTTATAATATTTCATTGAATTGTTTTTATTTTATTTAAATATACCTTTTTTCTTTTTTTTCAATTTTTTATTGAACGATGCTTCACACTTTGCATACAAAGAATCGTCCATACTAGAAACAGCCAAAGAAGAATTCGAGCCATCAAGTAAAAAATCAGGGTCGGAATCTGTATCATCTATTTCACTAATTGAAGAACTACTGGTGACACTCATTATTTTGAAGTTTATATTAACTACCTATTAGTGCTAAGTTAATAAAAAAGTTAGTAAATAATTAATACTTAATAAAGTAAATTACGAGGTAAATTTTTAATCTAATATTATAATGAATAATATAATATGTTTACATTTTTAATGTTAAATTTTTGCTGTTATATTTTATAAGATAAACTGATAACACGAAATCACAACAGTATGAAGTTAGTAACACGCGGGCTCAGTGATGATATTGTAAAGTAATTATTTATTTATGCAAAATTGCAAAATATATTTTAAACTAAACTTACATATTAACATATATAAATATTTCATTACTTATTAAACATATAAAACCTGGTTATTGCACCGAATAAAATAATAAAACTTCTATGTATTCGTTTGGTGCAAGAACAAGTTACGTCCGGACGTAACTGGTTCTTGCACCGAGAGAAAAAAAAAGGTAATATATGAAAATGCGCAAGGTACGTCCGGACGTATTTGGTTATTGCACCTAACCATAACGAACATTTTAGTTTTTGTAGTTTATTTTCCATAATATTTATCGGACGTATCTGGTTATTGCACCGATCGATAGAGAATTTTTTTTTAACATTTCTGTTTAAAAACCCGTTTTTGTAAAAATTTGGACGTACCTGGTTATTGCACCGGTGCCTTCATATGTTC
>NW_021769683.1:0-869 GCF_005508785.2 Acyrthosiphon pisum
TAAATATATTTTTTAATTTTTTGGTAACAGAATTAATCACTTATGTGGAATCTTGTTTTAAATTTTTAATTCTTAGATACAAAAATTGAACATTTTATAAATTTTTAACTACAAAATAATTTTTCAAATTAAAATTTGATAAATTTTGTCAAAATTTGATCTTTAAATGCTTATAAAAAAAAATTATGCCTATGTTTTTTTAATATTTTTCAACTGATAATGTAACAATATATCAGGAGCTTTGTATTAAATTTATACACTTTTTGGCCCAACAGATAAAACTTTATTGATATTTATAGAAAAAAAAACTAAAAAAATTGAAAACTGACCATGTCTGTACACAGCTCAAAAAGAATCAAATTATTTTCAAAATTTTATGGTGTATAGGAAATGCTAATATAAACATTCAGTAAAATCTTCATGTATCTGCAGTTATTCGTTTTTGAATTACAACAAAATAAGGAAATCGCTACATGAGAAATCGAGTGAATATCCAATGTTGTAAAAATTTGAATTTCAAACGATCATAAAAATTTAATTTGACTTTCTTATAGATATTTTTTGTTTGATAAAGGTAGATAATCTTATAAGGAATCTTGTATTACATTTTCATATCTTAGATTTAAAAAGAAAAATTTTTATGAATTTCTAACTCGAAATAATTTGCAAATTTTCGTGATTTTTCCATATTTTGTCATTTTTTGAACTTTAATGCTTATAAAAAAAAACTGTGACTAACGATTTTTAATATTTTTCATCTGCCTTTGAAACATATACTAGAGCCTTCTATTAATTTTCAAGCTTTTTTTATCCACAATAAAATTTTATTGATATTTTTAGAAAAAAACTAAAAAAATTGGAAAATGAAA
>NW_021769684.1:0-1797 GCF_005508785.2 Acyrthosiphon pisum
TAGCCCCCCCACTTTGGCGGATTCACTTCAAACCAGCGCCAATATTTAGCAAATTAATTGCAAATAATTGCAAATTGGTTTTCAGAATTTGCAAATTTAGTGCATGGTCGCAAACTAAAAAAAAGATTTGGGGGGGCTAACTTCATGTAGCCCCCCCACTTTGTCCGATCCGTTCCAAACCAATGCCAATATTTAGCAAATTAATTGCAAATAATTGCAAATTGATTTTTACAATTCGCAAATCAAAATTGAAATTTTGGCTAATTTTTTTGCAAATTTGGTCAGCCCCCCCACTTTGTCCGATCCGTTCCAAACCAATGCCAATATTTAGCAAATTAATTGCAAATAATTGCAAATTGATTTTTACAATTTGCAAATCAAAATTGAAATTTTGGCGAATTTTTTTGCAAATTTGGTCAGCCCCCCCACATTGTCCGATCCGTTCCAAACCAATGCCAATATTTAGCAAATTAATTGCAAATAATTGCAAATTGATTTTTACAATTTGCAAATCAAAATTGAAATTTTGGCGAATTTTTTTGCAAATTTGGTCAGCCCCCCCACTTTGTCCGATCCGTTCCAAACCAATGCCAATATTTAGCAAATTAATTGCAAATAATTGCAAATTGATTTTTACAATTCGCAAATCAAAATTGAAATTTTGGCTAATTTTTTTGCAAATTTGGTCAGCCCCCCCACTTTGTCCGATCCGTTCCAAACCAATGCCAATATTTAGCAAATTAATTGCAAATAATTGCAAATTGATTTTTACAATTTGCAAATCAAAATTGAAATTTTGGCGAATTTGTTTTGCAAATTTGGTCAGCCCCCCCACTTTGTCCGATCCGTTTCCAAACCAATGCCAATATTTAGCAAATTAATTGCAAATAATTGCAAATGATTTTACAATTCGCAAATCAAAATTGAAATTTTGGCAAATTTTTTGCAAATTTGGTCAGCCCCCCACTTTGTCCGATCCGTTCCAAACCAACGCCAATATTTAGCAAATTAATTGCAAATAATTGCAAATTGATTTTTACAATTTGCAAATCAAAATTGAAATTTTGGCGAATTTTTTTGCAAATTTGGTCAGCCCCCCCACTTTGTCCGATCCGTTCCAAACCAATGCCAATATTTAGCAAATTAATTGCAAATAATTGCAAATTGATTTTTACAATTCGCAAATCAAAATTGAAATTTTGGCTAATTTTTTTGCAAATTTGGTCAGCCCCCCCACTTTGGCGGATTCACTTCAAAACAGCGCCAATATTTAGCAAATTAATTGCAAATAATTGCAAATTGGTTTTCAGAATTTGCAAATTTAGTGCATGGTCGCAAACTAAAAAAAAGATTTGGGGGGGCTAACTTCATGTAGCCCCCCCACTTTGTCCGATCCGTTCCAAACCAATGCCAATATTTAGCAAATTAATTGCAAATAATTGCAAATTGATTTTTACAATTTGCAAATCAAAATTGAAATTTTGGCGAATTTTTTTGCAAATTTGGTCAGCCCCCCCACATTGTCCGATCCGTTCCAAACCAATGCCAATATTTAGCAAATTAATTGCAAATAATTGCAAATTGATTTTTACAATTTGCAAATCAAATTGAAATTTTGGCGAATTTTTTTGCAAATTTGGTCAGCCCCCCCACTTTGTCCGATCCGTTCCAAACCAATGCCAATATTTAGCAAATTAATTTGCAAATAATTGCAAATTGATTTTTACAATTCGCAAATCAAAATTGAAATTTTGGGCTAATTTTTTTGCAAATTTGGTCAGCCCCCCCACTTTGTCC
>NW_021769685.1:0-1490 GCF_005508785.2 Acyrthosiphon pisum
CACTGCACTCGTCGATAGCGTTTGTCATTTGTCGACCCGTTTCGTAATAATGCGCACTCACATTATTGTATACAATTATAATAAGTATATTAAAGTATACTAAAATATAATGATATACCCACTACAATATCTTTAAACAGTTGTGATAATATTATAATGTTTTATATCATTGGGACAAAGTCGTGTATTTTTGTATCGGAAATTTCGTCCAAATTCGAACTTAAAATGACTATAAAAATAAACTGTGCTAATGTAATTTTTAGATTTTTTGGTTTCAGAATTAACTACTTACGTGGAATTTTTTTTTAAATTTTCAATCCTTAGGTATAAAAGTTGAACATTTTATGAATTTTTAACTATAAAATAATTATTCAATTTTAAATTTGATAAATTCTGTCAAAATTCGATCATTAAATGCTTATAAAAAAAAATTGTGCATATGTATTTTGAATATATTTCAACTACTATTATAACAATATATCAGAAACTTTGCATTAAATTTTAACGTTTTTTACCCAACAATTACAATTTTATTGATATTTATAGAAAATAAAACTAAAAAAAGGTGGGTAAGTGGATGTCGCTCTGCTGTACAGTAAGTTACAAGTGGGTCACTGTATAATGGATGGTATTAAATTTGAATTCAATGATATAATATCATTGTATAAGAAAAACGATTCTGAGCGGAGACGGTATGTCAGTCTAGGTATAAGACATAATATTATATATATGGTATTAAAAAAAAATTGACCTATAATAAATTCCAAATTAATCATATCACAATATCCATCAGGTACTTATAACGCGTTATGCATCAACAAAAAACCGTGATACTATCATAGATATATAATAGTATACTTAAGAAGTTTCAAGTATACCCACGAAACATATTATACAATCACAACAAAATAACTAAAATAGTTATTCCAGGTTTTTAATATGTAATTTCGTCCAAATTTGAACTTAAAATTACTATAAAAATAAACTGTGTAAATGTATTTTTTAGATTTTTTGGTAACAGAATTAATTACTTACGTGGAATCTTGTTTTAAATTTTCAATTCTTAGATACAAAAATTGAACATTTTATAAATTTTTAACTACAAAATAATTTTTCAAATTAAAATTTAATAAATTTTGTCAAAATTTGATCTTTAAATGCTTATAAAAAAAAATTGTGCCTATGTATTTTTAATATTTTTCAACTGATATTGTAACAATATATCAGGAGCTTTGTATTAAATTTATACACTTTTTGGCCCAACAGATAAAACTTTATTGATATTTATAGAAAAAAAAAACTAAAAAAATTGAAAACTTACAATGTCCGTAAACAGCTCAAAAAGAGTCAAATTATTTTAAAAATTTTATCGTATATATAAAATGCTAATATAAACATTCAGTGAAATTTTCAAGTTTCTACAGTCACTCGTTTTTTAAATTACAACAAAATAAGAAAATCGTTACGTAGAAAATCGAGTGAATATCCAA
>NW_021769686.1:0-742 GCF_005508785.2 Acyrthosiphon pisum
TAATATGAACATACATAAAATCAAATTAATAAATAACACTATTTAATTGATCTAATAGGTATTTAATACTATCTACATTAGAGACATGGGCTCGATATTAAATATTACTAAATACTAAATATTATACTATATAGTAGGTAGGTACTTGATATTATATTACTGTTTTTAGGTGAGTCACATTTGGTTAGGTTAAAATACTCCTGCAGATCCTAAATAATACATTATTTATAAAGACTGGCGATTAAATTTTATAATGATATGACTGTATATTATTTGATATATAGGTTTAATTATGAGAGTATTATATGAAATAAAATATTTAATAAATAATAAATTTGATACATTTTATACATGGGTTGGATTATATGGAACGGTTATTTTATACTTGAATATAACTAAACTACTATGTAGTACCTAATATATTACAGTTTTAAGGTGAGTTAATTGGTTGAGGTAATACAATATTAATAAACTAATATTACTTATACTACATATATTTCAGAAAAGTCCGGTAGTTAAAGTTTATAATAATATATGCTAGCTGTTTGATGTTACTTATGTAGGTAGGTTTATGGAGTGTATTACAATATATTATTATTAATGTATACTATAGTAGGTTTAATCATGAGCATAACATCAAATTAATAAATTGACAATTGATAAATAACAATATTTAATTGACATCCAAAGCCATTGCTATATATCTACATATTATGCTTTATAATATGCTTTATTGAGCAAC
>NW_021769687.1:0-740 GCF_005508785.2 Acyrthosiphon pisum
AAAAGTGTTTGAAATGTAATAAAACTTATTTAAGTATACAACTTTATGCTTCGTTAAGTATAAATATTTTTAAGTAAACATACTTTACCCATAAAAGTTTAACGAATAAAGTAAGTGGTAACTATTCCAAAATATAAAAATGAATAATAACTGGAACTGTTGTTAAAGCACAGGGCTTTCGGTTACTTAAGTACAAATGTAATAAAGTAATAATTAAATCAAAAAGTACAGTTGTATATTTAATGTCAATTGTTTAATAAACTATATTGTAAGTATATTTGTCAAATAGATATTAATTAAAACAATAGGAGCGCAGTTTAAAATATGTTTAGTCATAGCAAAAGAATGGTTCTGAAGCAGTGTTCAACAGTTATACAAAATTAAACAGTTAAGTCAAATGACAAAAGGGAAAACTAATAAGTGAAATAAAAGTGTTGTGTAGAGAGACATGTACACATATATCAAACATTTGTTTGTGAGTGAAAGTAAAACAAAATATTAGTTTAAAGCAATCATAAAAAATCATAACATGTAAGTTTAACGTTTAAAGTCTGACTCTATGTCGAGCCATAATCAATGAACGGGTTAAAATTAATAGGTACATAATCACAGTCCATAAGTAGTAATTAACAGTTACACATTAAATAGTTAAGTAAAAATAAAAGTGTTTTGTTGAGGTATTAGTATACGTCATGATCCTCACAAAAATAATAATCAAATGAACAAATACCTAACTGTTT
>NW_021769688.1:0-962 GCF_005508785.2 Acyrthosiphon pisum
TTATATAAGAATGTCAATATCAATTCTGATTTTTGATGTTAGAGAGTATTTTAATATTTTATGTGTCTAAATATGAACGTCTGAAGTTCAAATTTTTACAAAATTGGAAATTATAGTAGTAAAAATTTGAAACATTCTACTGCTACTTAAATTATCATTATCTTTATACTCAATGAAATTTTCTAAATAAATTTTAAGCTACATATAATGATATAACTATATTATAAGCATTTAAAATGTTTTATAGTTTTTAGAGATGATAAAAATGTTTAGACTCGGTCGAAAAGCTTGAAAATGTAATACAAGGTCCGGGTCAGTGGCGTCATTTGAGGGGGGGCAAGGTGGGCATTTGCCCCTGTCTGATTTTAAAAGCGGCCCGATGGGCCGGTTCCCAGTTGTTGCCGTTTTACCATTATTATATTTTATAAGCACAAAAACATGCCTATTTTATAATATTTTCAAAAAATATTATACTATAATATATTATACTAAGAAAGTAAGAAATTATTGTCACATTGATACATTTTTACTAATTAATAGTTGGAATATATTTATATTTAGACGTATGCGGTGACGTACCTACACATTGTATGTTTGGGTATGTATTTATGTATGTTTGTTTGTGTTATAATGACAACAATAATAATAAATAGTATCCTAATCTAGTATAGTTTAATTTCTAAAATCTTAAACTAGGTAATACAAATTCTAAAAACAACAACCGATTGTCACTCTTATTAATAATTATAATTGATCACGGACTTCAGTTAACTTGCTACGACTGTATGATACTGTACTAGTCGTGTATGATTCGGTATAAATCTACTTTACCGGACACCTTTTTTTTTTTCAATTTTTTTTTTTTTTTAATACGTGGTTTTTTATGCTGAATTCAAAACTGTTAAAAAAAAAATTCCCGCTCAATTATCGTTCAAAAGGTTATGGCAATTCAAAGTTGTCGA
>NW_021769689.1:3300-4217 GCF_005508785.2 Acyrthosiphon pisum
TGCGACCAGTATTCAGGGCCCTTTGACGAGACGGGCCGTGAAGCCGCCCCCGCCCAGATTCGAGCTGCTTTGAGCACTCTAATTTGTTCAAAGTAAACGTGTCGGGCCCGCCGACGGCACTCGGTGAAGAGCACCGCGCAGCAAGATTGGAGTAGGCGGCCCGCCGTCGTCGAACACCGACGGCCGCGCGACGCGTGGCCGCGCGGCGCGCCGGAAGCACGAGACACGTGTCCGCCTGCCGACAATACGTCCGGCCGACGTGCCGGTAACTAACACCCCGAGACGGCTGACGAGCGCGACGGCGACCGCGCCGACGGGACACGTGGTCCCGCGACACGGCCGGCCGCGACACGACGGACCGCCAGGGTGGTCCGGCACCGTCCAGACACAGATCCGACTACGAGCTTTTTAACCGCAACAACTTTAATATACGCTATTGGAGCTGGAATTACCGCGGCTGCTGGCACCAGACTTGCCCTCCAATTGATCCTCGTTTAAAGGTTTTAAAGTGTTCTCATTCCGATTACGGGGCCTCGGATGAGTCCCGTATCGTTATTTTTCGTCACTACCTCCCCGTTCCGGGAGTGGGTAATTTGCGCGCCTGCTGCCTTCCTTGGATGTGGTAGCCGTTTCTCAGGCTCCCTCTCCGGAATCGAACCCTGATTCCCCGTTACCCGTTACCACCATGGTAGGCATGGAACCTACCATCGACAGTTGATAAGGCAGACATTTGAAAGATGCGTCGCCGGTACGGAGACCGTGCGATCAGCTCGAAGTTATTCAGAGTCACCAGGTCTTTGCGCGGGCCGCGATCGGGACGCGCACGAAGCGCGCCGCGACGGGCCGGTTTTGATCTAATAAAAGCGTTCCTCCCGCGAGCGACGCCCGAGGGCGCCGCGACGGTCGGAACTCTGTCG
>NW_021769690.1:0-938 GCF_005508785.2 Acyrthosiphon pisum
AAGCGCCGGGAAAAACAAAAGAAAAATTAAGGAAAAACGGGAATTTTTACGCAAAATCGATTTTTCACAAAATTGAATTTGGTTTTTGGTGTACTTAACATTAAAAAAAATTACCGTAGATACATGAAATTTTGACTGAATGTTTATCTTAGCATCTTCTATACACCATAACTTTTTCAAAATATTTTGATTTATTTTGAGCTCTTTACGGACATTTTCTTTTTCCATTTTTTTTTAGTTTTTTTTCTAAAAATATCAATAAAATTTTATTTGTTGGATAAAAAAGCTTGAAAATTTAATAGAAGGCTCCTAGTATATTGTTTCAAAGGCAAATTAAAAATATTAAAAATCGTTAGTCACAGTTTTTTTTTATAAGAATTTAAAGTTCAAAAAATGACAAAATATGGAAAAATCACGAAAATTTGCAAATTATTTCGAGTTATAAATTCATAAAAATTTTCTTTTTAAATCTAAGATATGAAAGTGTAATACAAGATTCCTTATAAGATTACCTACCTTTATCAAACAAAAAATATCTATAAGAAAGTCAAATTAAATTTTTATGATCGTTTGAAATTCAAATTTTTACAACATTGGGTATTCACTCGATTTCTCATGTAGCGATTTCCTTATTTTGTTGTAATTCAAAAACGAATAACTGCAGATACATGAAAATTTTACTGTATGTTTATATTAGCATTTCCTATACACCATACAATTTTGAAAATATTTTGACTCTTTTTGAGCTGTTTACGGACATTTTCAGTTTTCAATTTTTTTAGTTTTTTTTTCTATAAATATCAATAAAGTTTTATCTGTTGGGCCAAAAAGTGTGTAAAATTAATACAAAGCTCTTGATATATTGTTACATATCAGTTGAAAAATATTAAAAATATATAGGCACAATTTTTTTTTATAGGCATTTAAAGATCAATTTT
>NW_021769691.1:0-675 GCF_005508785.2 Acyrthosiphon pisum
AACAGCGTTACAATATGGTAGTAAGAAATTGTTTGTAGTTGATTTATATATTATATATATTTATAAAACATAATCATGTTTTCGTACATTTATTTTATTCAAATACAAAATATAATGTACTCATACAAATACAGAATATTTTAATAATATTCGTCGGTTTGCGAACGATAATTTTACGTGATAACGTCACAAAAAACATTGATGACAAATTGCATAATGCATACTCTTATGAATTGAATGGAATTATTAGTTACCGAAATAGCCACATTCCATCTAAAAAGTCTCGACGACAAAAAATAAAAGACCGTACTTGGGTATCTTTGCCTGGTATTGACAACGCTCAAGAGTCCAATTTCTCAGCTCCTCAACAGAAACCCAAACGGTCTTACAAGAGAAAATCTACGACGTACAAAAAAATAAATTTAAATAAAATAAAAATTAATAAAAAATAAAAAATAAAAAATAAAAAATAAATAAATAATAACAACACATCGTCCACGACGCTGAAGCCCGCAAAAATAAATGATATCCCCAACAAAAACATAACAGTGAAAAAAGGCCAAGTTCCAAACTCCCTCCCACAAAAAAGTTGGCAAAGTCTGCTATTTTTTAATTCATAACCTCAATGCTGTCCTATGTAAAAGAGCAACACTTCACTTTTATTTGTATTGTTTA
>NW_021769692.1:0-1253 GCF_005508785.2 Acyrthosiphon pisum
GATGGGTGACCACCCGGGTTCTCTGTGATGATCTATCTGCCTCACAAAAAAAAAAACGCGCACCAACCGTAGCCCGCACACCAACCGAATGGGGTTGCCGAGTGTCAAAAAAACGAAGTTCATTTTTATTTATTTTTTAACCTCTCGCATGACAGTGAATTGCAAGTTAAAAATAATGATGTGGAATATTGTGTCCACAGTAAAAACTAGCTAATAACGATGCAGTTTGAGGTCTTAAAAAAATGATTCTATAACCTCCTAGTTATTTACCCAAGGACTTCAATTGGCTGTGACGAAAATTGTAAGTTTGCATCATTTTATCTGCTAGTCAGCAATGTTAAAAAAAAAATAACTATATTAAATTTCTTTAAATTAATAGTATTCGTTATAAATGTAGTAAAATGTATAATAGTATAGTAATTTGAAATTAATTGATGTTTTCTCAAATTAAATCTAAATTGACAATAGCAATGAACACATTTTTAAATTATTAAAAAGTTAAGTGGGTAGGTATAAGTAATTGTTCATTGCCACACCTAAAAAAAATAGTTCGGCGCCACTGTTTGTAATTATTAATATTATTTTCCGACTAATTGATGAAAACGATATACATTTTTAGCTGTAATGTTTGCTTTTAATAGAAGGTTATAGTAAAAATAAAAATATATAATATTAATTTATTTATTTTTTGATACAATTAATACACAATAATAATATGTGAACATAAATTTGCCGCCCCTTAAATTGACCATACAATTTGCCGCCCCGGGCAACAGGGTACACTTGCCCCCCCCCTAAATACGGGCCTGAGTGCGGCTGGAAGTGCGGCTGGGAGTGCGGCTGTACATGCGGCTGAAAGTGCGCCTGTACGTATGACTGACAGTGATCTGTTCACCTCGATGAGTCTTTGGTAGGTGCTTATGAGGAACGGTCCTAAAATTAATTAAATTAATTAAATTAATTGTATATTATTCTTAATTCTACACTTAAGATTGCAATTTTTCAAATAGTAAAATAGGTATAAATTATAATACATTTGTCGTGTGCAAACATTAAATTAAGCACTGAGCAATATTCTGAATACGTATATAATTTGCATATGGGTGTCTGCTTCCGATAAAATGGGGGGGGGGACGAAATTATTAACGAGCATATAAAGAAAACTCGCTGGTTACCGAATTTTTCCGGGAAATTGTACCGTGTATAATAATTAATACCCAGTCCACTCGATTCGGAACTTCCAGATACGAGGA
>NW_021769693.1:0-670 GCF_005508785.2 Acyrthosiphon pisum
TTTGTTGTTGATGTATAAGGCGTTACCTAATGGATATTGTCGATATGATTAATTTTAAAATTATTAATAATACTATATAGATAAGTATACCTATAATATGTATGTCTAATATCTAGACTGACAAACCGTCTCCGCTCAGAATCGTTTTTCTTATACAGTGATATTATATCATTGAATTCAAATTTAATACTATCCATTATACAGTGACCCACTTGTAACCTACTGTACAGCAGAGCGACATTCACTTACCCACCTTTTTTTTACTCACTTTTGTTAGCACTGTTTAGATTAGGTTGCTGGTTCACTACTTTTTAAAGTAGTCATTTGAAACCAACTTAACAAAATCATTGTGTATTATATTAAACTTTTTTTTGGTCGAAAAGTGAATCGGCCGAAAAGGGAAGGGTACGTTTTTGGTCGTATAAGGATGTATTAATGTCCACACGCAACTAACTGACTGTGTACGATCAAATGTCTATTTTGATTGATATACGGCACCCATAAATTTCGTTATGAAATCTTTTTTCGTTGTTGGTATAGTGTAGTGTTATACTCATTAGTCAAATTATTATAACGTATGTTTGTGTATACACGGATGATTAATAATAAGAAATTCATCAATAATATCACAATTTTTTTTTTTGGCCCTGTGGGGGGGTCAAAAAAAAAC
>NW_021769694.1:0-881 GCF_005508785.2 Acyrthosiphon pisum
ATTTTAACTATTGTGGAATGTGGGTTGTACACACGGCTTTAGATATTCTATCTAAAGCCGTGGTTGTACATAATAGTTTTTTTTATTGATGTAGGTATAGGTATGCACTTTACAGTTATCTTAAATACAAGGTTACTACTTAACTTAGTTGACATTTAGATGATAAAAAACTTTTTCTAAAAATAAATTGTACCTAATAAGATTTACAGAAATGGTTTATTGCCAATATATTATATTAAAAGAAACTTAAATGTTTGGTACTATTGTACTGGACACTGGTGAATAAAAGAAGAATAAAAGTTTAATTATAAATAATAAATAGTATTATTATAACAAATATAACTATTAAGCAATTTAATATTTGGAACAAACCATACAGTTTTTTTTTAATATTATTATTTGTTAAAGTGAACATTAAAAAAACAACAATTTAATTTTTATAAACATTATATTGATCAATAACTAGTAATTAGTTATTAGTAATAACCCATTGATATTTATTATAAATGCAATAGGAACTTAAAAAGTTAATTATGCTGGTAAATTGATTCATACAAGTAAAATAATATAAGCATAATTTAAAATGCAAAGTTTTAAACGAGTATAATAAAAATTAAATTGTTTGACTTGTTTTATGTTAATGTTTGATTTATGAATATACTATGTAATATATTGGACTTAAGTTTCATCTTAGATATCATGGCAAAAAACCTACACACAGCTATAACAGGTATTAAGTTTTTTTTTTTATATATTTTGTGAAAATAGCAAGAGTCTTGCAAGAGTCTTTCGCAAGACCAAGACCAAGACCAAGACCGAGTCTGCAAGACCAAGACCAAGACCAAGATTTTGAAAGTCTTGGTCTTGGTCTTGTTTTGCTC
>NW_021769695.1:0-990 GCF_005508785.2 Acyrthosiphon pisum
ATTGCCAAGTGAGTCTTAACTTTATACTACACTTAGCTATTTACACATGATTATAATTATTTAATTTCTAAAATTAAAAGTGCAAATATAATATAATATAATACAATATAATGTACCTGTACATGTGTAGGGTATAATGATTATAATGGTGAATTGTATGCATTAGTGTGTTCAGTGTGTATGAATTATTTATTACTTTTTAGGGCAGTTGTATACATTCACCAATACCTCTAAGTTTTTTATCATATCATATCATATATTATATTATATTATATTATGTGGCTTGGTGCAAGAAGGGCCAATGTCATATTTTGACAATGTTCAGGAATTTTCAAGTAATTTCAGTAAATTTTATTTTGGAACTCTAAACATTCTGTTACTTAATTATATTTGTTTTTATTCCATTCTATTTATGACTCTCAATATGAACGTTTGAGTTGGACATTGGCCACCCAAGAAAAATAATAAAATTATATATATATCATTAATTTATAATAATAATAATAATAATAATAATAATATTTATAATAATTTTATAATAATATTTCATTGAGGATAATGTTTATAACTTAATAGAGACATTGCCCCCTTTTAATGAAATTTTTTGTCAAAATGTGACATTGACCTTTCTTGCACCAATCCACAGAATTATCTTATGTGTTGGTCAGGTATATTATTATTACATTTAATGCGTTATTTCATGTGTTTTCATTCAAGCTGTGTATAATAAACATAATAAACATTCTATTTCGATTAATTAAATAGTTAACTAATATGATGTATTGTATAATGATTATTATGGTGGACTGTATACGTTTACTATTGGTGTGTTCAGTGTGCATGAATTATTTACTACTTTTTAGGGCAGTTTCATACTTTCATATATATATTTAATGTGTTGTTTAGTATTATTATTTAATTACATTTGATGCGTTATTTTAATGTGTTTTCATTCAGCTGTGATACTAAACATTCTATACCTATTCTAAA
>NW_021769696.1:0-1393 GCF_005508785.2 Acyrthosiphon pisum
TTCATTATACAAATATGCAAGCCTGGGCAAGTTAATGATAATTTTTAACTGAGTTGAGTTAAGTTAATGTAAAATATTTTAACTCAGTTAATAGTTAAAAGTTATATGAACATTTTCAATTAACTTATTAACTTAAGTTAAGTTATTATTATTATTTTTATAATATCTTTATAAATACCCAGTAATATGGTTTAAATAATAAAAATCATAAATATTATTGAACACAGTAAATAGCCAATAGCTTTTCTATACATGGGTACTGAATTAATAGAATTATGAAGTAGGTACGAAAAAAATACAAAATTGAAAATGCCAAAACAAATACAACCTTTTGATTTATTAATATACTAATACAGATAAGTACTATACATTTTTTTTTTTAAATTATTCAATAAAAATAACATGGTATTTAAGAATGTACTTAATTTTAAACTGTGAATACTTTTTCAGGGTACTAAAAGTCTAAAACTGTTAGAGAATATAGCCAACTTTATACTTCAGTATAATATTTATATTTATAAATATTTATTTAAGAAATTGATTTAACTATATTTGTAATTCCCTATTCTAGTAAATGTTTATGTAATATCAATAATAATTTTTATTTTTATTATTTAATTATTTATAAATTAACTTAACTTAAATTTGATTAAAAGTAACTCGTTATTTATTAAGTTAATATCAATTAAAAAAGTTAAGTTAAAAATTAAGTTAATTGAAATTTAATTAAAAAAGTTAAGTTAAAAGTTAAATTTAACTTAACTATTAACTTTTTAACGCGTTTGTGCCCAGGCTTGCAAATATGAGACAATTGCAGAATATATAGCTTCAATTAAAACAACATTAGATAATGATTATTTCAAATTGTATAAATTGTTAATGCGTATTGAAAGCGAAATTCAATAAAAATAATTTTCAGTTTGGCGCCCCTTCCGTGCTGGCCTAGTATTTTACACTATTACTATATGTATAATTTTTTATAGGTAGAAAAGTTGAATATTTAATTCATATTTTATATTTTTTTTTTTTAAGGTACTCAGGATAAATATTTTAACTATTATATGTATATTTTTTAGATTCTGAACGAAGTGATGAATGCATTGATTTTACAATGTGTTTTTTTATATGAATAAAAATTATTTCTATTATTTTTTATTTTTAGTATTTTTATTTGATATTAAATTCATTATTTTTATTTTTATTATAATATATTTATTATTGGAAATATAATTTTCGTGATAACAGATAATTGATAGCGAAGTCGTTATCTCATTGGGATTAGAGCCAATCGTAGAACAGTATTTCCTTTGGGTTCTCTAAGATAATGGCAGACTACCAGAGACCCGTTTACTAGTTTACTTATCTATACCGGAGACCATGCCATTATTTATTC
>NW_021769697.1:0-846 GCF_005508785.2 Acyrthosiphon pisum
TATCTTAGCATTTTCTATACACCATAACATTTTCAAAATATTTTGATTTATTTTGAGCTCTTTATGGACATTTTCATTTTCAATTTTTTTTTTAGTTTTTTTTCTAAAAATATCAATAAAATTTTATTTGTTGGATAAAAAAACTTGAAAATTTAATAGAAGGCTCCTAGTATATTGTTTCAAAGGCAAATGAAAAATATTAAAAATCGTTAGTCACAGTTTTTTTTTAAAAGCATTTAAAGTTCAAAAAATGACAAAATATGGAAAAATCACGAAAATTTGCAAATTATTTCGAGTTAGAAATTCATAAAAATTTTTCTTTTTAAATCTAAGATATGAAAATGTAATACAAGATTCCTTATAAGATTATCTACCTTTATCAAACAAAAAATATCTATAAGAAAGTCAAATTAAATTTTTATGATCGTTTGAAATTCAAATTTTTACAACATTGGATATTCACTCGATTTCTCATGTAGCGATTTCCTTATTTTGTTGTAATTCAAAAACGAATAACTACAGATACATGAAAATTTTACTGAATGTTTATATTAGCATTTCCTATACACCATAAAATTTTGAAAATAATTTGATTCTTTTTGAGCTGTGTACCGACATGGTCAGTTTTCAATTTTTTTAGTTTTTTTTTCTATAAATATCAATAAAGTTTTATCTGTTGGGCCAAAAAGTGTATAAATTTAATACAAAGCTCCTGATATATTGTTACAATATCAGTTGAAAAATATTAAAAAAACATAGGCACAATTTTTTTTTATAGGCATTTAAAGATCGAATTTTAAAAAAATTTATCAAATTTAAAATTGAATAATTATTTTGTAGTTAAAA